>NC_133472.1:40783608-40930427 GCF_025370935.1 Choristoneura fumiferana | reverse complement strand
TAGTGACAATACAATAATCCAGTAGTGACAATCCTAATGTCAATCTCGTAAAATATAAATAAGAACCAAATCCCCCACTGCGACCTCGACGAGCCACATAGCAAGTCTTTAACACTAACAAATTACCGCATTTTTTAAATGTTAATTAGTGTTCTCCACAAAACCCGCGTTAGTTCCACCCGAACGTTCGCTTGTAATAATGCATAAATTATGTAACAAACAACAAAGAAAAAAACATTTTGCATAATGTAATTCTCAGTTGAGCGTTACAGACGGCGGGCAACTGGCCCAAGAGCTGTTATGAAATAACGAACATGATCGATATTTATACAATACATATTTTTGACAACTGTTGATTTGCCATATCCTGAATATTCACAGACCTTATTATATCGAGGTAGACCTTAAAGAGTTTACCTATCTTGCGTGTAAAAAGTTTGATCCACGTCCAAAGTTTTGTAAGACCTAAAGTGCTCGATTGCGCTTTGAAAAAGACGCGCTGGCGGCACGCCTTTCAATCGGTTCCGCGCGCCTTTGAATCGGCACCGCGCGCCTTTGAATCGGCACCGCGCGGTCTTGATTTCCATCACTAAATCTCGCTTCGTGACGTCATCGTAGGTACGAAAAACTCGACACGCTAGGTTTCTCGTGCAAATTTTCATTAAAATCGAGCGTGAGGAGGGCGCTAGAAAGCTGTAATTTTGCACGAATATGTATGTAAACTATGCGAAAAAAGGTACAATAAAAATTTGAAAAAAAAATTTTTTTAGTGTACTTCCCATAGACGTAAAGTGGGGGTAATTTTTTTTTCTCATCCAAACTTTATCGTTGGATAGGTATTTTAAAACCTGGTATTTTAAAATCATTAGGGGGTTGCTAAAACGATTTTTCGATTCAGTGATTTGTTTGCAAAATATTCAACTTTAAAGTACAATTTTTCATTAAAATCGAGCGTCCCCCCCTCTAAAATCTAAACCGGTGGGTGAAAAATTTGAAAAAATTCAGGATGGTAGTAAGTATATCAAACTTTCAAGGAAAACTATAACGGCTAATTTTGCTTGTGAATTATTAGTAGTTTAAGGGGCTGTTTCACCATCCTTTCATTAGCGTTAACCGACGGTTAAATGTGATGCGTCTCCGTCTATTCGAACAAAACAAAATAGAGACGGCATCACACCTAACCGCCAGTTAACACTAATCAATGGATGGTGAAACAGCCCCTAAGAGTAATAAATAGCAGCCTAAGTATAAAATATACCTAAACTTGGAAGATTAAAATACGAAATCCTTAGAAAAATATTACTTACTTAATTTTTTTGTAATGGCTACGGAACCCTATTTTGGGCGTGTCCGACACGCTCTTGCCGTTTTTTTTATTAATTTGACGAAGCATGTGGCTAAATGTTTTTGTTTTTAATTATTCTTCCTTTTTTATGTAAACTTATTTTTCTATTTCATAAAAATAAATTGAATATTAATTTCTGTTTAAGTGATAGACAGCAAAAAACAATCCAATGTTTTTGGTAATAAGGTGCAAATTTCGCAACGTTCTGCTACCTTAAGCTTGCACTTTTCTAAACCTTTTCTACGATTGTTAACAACTGATTAATACCCTCCCACGATTCCAACCATTTTGTCGCGCCATAATGAAACGAAAGTAGAATTTTAATATCACAGAGGTCTTACGTTGAGTAATTTAAAGGTATTTCCAGACTGTTTACGCGGTTACAAGAGTTACGAGGTTAAGGGGATGTTTCAACACCCATTGATTCATATTATATTTGACGGATAAATGTGATGCCGTCTCCGTTTCATCCCAGCCTATATACGTCCCACTGCTGGGCACAGGCCTCCTCTCAGAACAAGAGGGCTTGGGCCATAGTTCCCCACGCGGGCCCAGTGCGGATTGGGAACTTCACACACACTATTGAATTGCTTGCAGATTTGTGCAGGTTTCCTCACGATGTTTTCCTTCACCGCAAAGCTCGTGGTAAATTTCAAATGTAATTTCGCACATGAATTTCGAAAAACTCAGAGGTGGCGAGCCGGGGCTTGAACCCACGACCCTCTGCTTGAGAGGCGATAGGTCAAACCACTAGGCCACCAACGGTCTATTCTAACAAAACAAACAGTCAACAACGCGTGGTGAAACAGGGGGTAAAAGTTATTTCGGAAATGGGGTAACTAGTTTCGTAGGCAAAAAAAATATTATTTCTTTTCAGTCCATCAGTAAGATTTTTAGAAAATAATTGACATGTATTTTGTAGAATTCCGTAGTCAACTAGGGAACCTTATATTTTAGCCATGTCCGTCCGTCTGTCTGTCTGTTTAAGAGTAAATAGCAGCCTAAGGTATAAAATGTACCTAAACATGGAAGATTCCGTAATAGCTACGGAACCCTGTCTTGGGCGTGTCTGACGAGTTGGGGACGTGTAGCCGGGTTTTTTAGCCGGTGATAGTCCGCCAATGTCTGGGTCCTGCTTTCCCATTCCATAATATTTTTTTCCGACTTAACGTCCCCATCTGTAAAGCACCTCATATAAAATTAAAAAAAAAAAACTAAAACAAGTAAAAATAAAAACCGGCCAAGAGCATGTTGGACCATGCTCAGTGTAGGGTTCCGTAGCCTTTACTATAAAGAAATGCACCACATTTATGAAAAAATACACTTACTAAACAGTCTTAAAATCTATTACCAGAAAAAAGCCTTATCTTCACGGCGCTTACGTCCTTTTGTTGAGAAGTGCAGTTTTTCGGCAATGACTCAAAAACGGTATATCCGATCATGTTGACGCCAATTTTCGTTGTAAGTATTTATTAAGCGTTACCTTTCCATATTTTTTAAACAAACGGTTTACAAGACAGAGGGGGGGGCACAATTTTTGCTACTTTGGAGTGTTATAAATGACTTTTAGATGTTTGTGTGTGTGACTTTTAGTTAGGTGTCAACAGCCACAAACAAAGAAGTTTCTTTATATTTTTTTAATACATTTTTTATTTATATGAAACTAAAAATCAGTCAAATAAATCACTTAAAATAAAAAATATATAATTATAATAAATGCGTGAAAAAAAAATTACTTAGTAGAGTGAACAATTGTTTTTACTGTTGCTATTTCATTTCCTCGCCATCGAAGTGAAAAAGCAGAGTGGTAAAACTCGAGCATTAAATCCATTTTCCCCTCGACGTGTCTATCCACCCTCGCCGTACCGGCTCGGGTGGGTATATTAACGTCTTGGTTAAAATGGCTCGTTTTATGCTCTTGTTGTACAATCTACTATTTTCAATTTCTGTTACGTGTATGAAGTGCTCCCCCTATAAATATTTATTTTTGTAATTTAACTACAAAACTAAATAGCGGCGGCTGCTACAAGACATCTGTACTCAAATTTCATTGATATATACATCTTATAGTTTTCGAGTAAAATGCCTGTGACATACGAACGGACGGACAGACAGACAGATGGACTAGACGAAATTATAAGGGTTCCGTTTTTTGCCATTTTGGCTCGGAACCCTAAAAGAAAGCCACCAAGGAGCTAGTGATAATTTTATGATTTAAATTCGGGGTTTGTTCCGCGTACCTTGATTTTAGAGCAGCTCGATATTTCGGCACAGTCGCATGCGCCATGATCAGGAGACGCCAAATTTAATTCATTATAATAAATCTGTGGCTAATAAGACGACTCCACTCCAAAAAAGCTCTCTCATAAACGGAGGCTTGTGCCACCACTAGTTATTATTAGGTCGCAGTGGCGTGGCATCAGATATTTCCGTGGTAAAGCCGAAGCAAAGATCGCTTACATCTTTCGTAAATTCTGTATGTGTTGTTGTTAAAGTGCCGACAAAACTGCTCTGTAGTTTGACATAACAATGTAAATTAAAATGTAAACTCTTAGCAGAAATAAACTTTTCTATCTATCTATCTGTTCTATTTTGTAAATATTGGGAAAGCCGATGGGAATAGAGTTATATGGACGCTTCGCCACTGCAGGCCGAGACGATGATGTGATATAACAGTGAATATTGCAATGATCAACCTTGACAGCCGGAACGTACGATTCAATTAGCTAAAGTGAAAGCCCAATTCAATTTGCTTTAAAACAAAATATCAATTGAAAATTCAAAAGCCAATCCGTACGCCTGGAGGCATGTCATGTACATGCACAAAATGCAGAGCAAAATATAATTCTGCCGTCATTGGCAAAAGGGCATTTCAACATAAAACATTGAAATGGGAATAAAAATTGAGATTTTTAATTCATCAATACAAAAATTTCATTTCAATATACAAGGCTGCAATACTTAATGTAAATATTGTTATTTATATTCGAGTGCTGGAAAACATGAAACTGTTTAAACATCATAGATATATTTATTAACCGACGAAAGAAAAACGAGGAGTTCTCAATGCGTATTTTTTTATGTATGACCACGCAAATTGTACAGATTGTCTGCATTAAATAATTCTTTTTTAATAAAGCGTATAGCTTAAGGGTGTGTTTCATATCTTGGGAAAAAATCCTAAAACAGAATTGATTGTATATCACGATTATAAATAAGTAATTTGACCACAAACTTTTACGTAATACTCCGATTTGATTATTCTTATTTATTGGATAGAGTATTCTTTGATATTGGTACTGTATACATTTTACAGTTATAAAGGAATGAGAATAGTCGTCTTGATGGCTTTTCCACTGTGAGCACCGACTTAAACTAGTAGCTAGATTTAGTTTTTTATTGAAATAATAAGTAAGGAATAACTTACTCTAACGACATTTAACGCGCAGAGCATCGTATCACTAACATTTCATATCTAGTGCTTATGTACTATGCTTATAGCACCAAACGCTGTAGTGCACTCATACATTCATTTATTGATATTAGTTTTAAACGCTTAATATAATTCAGAAAATATCTTGAAGTTATTAAACACGAATTTAAACAAGTCCATGAATATTGTAATAAATTTCCAATAGCAAAAAATTATGTCTCAAGGGATGGCACTTCGCGCTCGCATTTCCGAGATACCGTTCCGTGAGTAGTGTCTATTGTGTTCCTTCAGCACTGTATAGCTTGACTTCAAATCTGTGTTTGTAGCTCGAGTGTTATCACATCAGATATCTATATTATATAACTAATTCGGCGAAAATATATAAGCATTGTTGAGAGCTTTATTATGCGCTATCGTCTGCACTTTCCTGGTAAAATTTCTAAATAGAGAGTATTAAGTTATGTAATTTATGTTTAGATAGTTTAATTTTAATAATTATTATTACTTTTTCTGTTTTTGCCTATTATTAAAAATAAACGTATATTTGCATAAAAAATTCCATCAAATTTAAATACAAAATGTAGAGTTTCTTTTGTCAGTAATCGTGAGCGAAATCTCTTTTCTCTAAACAAACTAAGAACTTAGTAAAAGTTGAAACCCCGTTGTCATTAAAAAGTCACATCCATAATTTTGTAAAAAAAATCATTTTTTCAAATACTTTTGCTGGGTGTATTTTTGTCACTTACTGCATGTCAAACTACATTTGCATACCATATTTCAAGACGATGCAATTAACCGTGAAAGTTCCGTCCTGCAGAACATCCTGGGCCGGAACTAACCAGATGTACTACCAAGATTATTGATTTTACCTTTTAATAAAGTATAAATTTCAAGTCTATCATGACGAATTTCAAGTTGATCGAAAATATAACTTCTAAGATTCACTACCAACGACGCGACAGGACAGACAACCGTATGGTGAAACTAAATAAAATCTTGAACGGTTTGAACGATTTTATAAATATTTAAGACTGTTAAGGAAACTCGCTTCGTAGTCAGGTTTTCTAACCCTTGGCCATTCATTCCTAAACCATTCTTATTCTTAAGGGCCCCATAACCGTCGCTTCAGACCGATCGAAATGACGAATCGATAGTTTATGTTAAGATCGTTAACGATTTATTTCATCGAATACGATGTCGGAGATCGCAACAAAATCCCATGCAATCATGAATATCGTAACGATGAATCGACAGTGTATGGCTCTTTACGATCAATCGTCACGATTTTCATCAGATTGATAGTACAGACGAATCGTACCTTGTATGGGGCCCTTAAGACCCGTCATTTTGCGACTGCGGTTCCCAAAGGACCGGTCATTATGGCGTTCTTTGAGACACGCCAGCAGTGGACGTCTTTCAACTGATAATAATGATGACTTCTCTTGTTCCAGATGAGGGCGTTACGAAGACTTTCAGCTGCGCCCGTCCTCTGATCGGCCAGCATGTCTTCCTCCAACTCGTTGGTGTTGAAGGGTCCCTTTCCCTTTGTGAAGTTGAGGTGTTTACTACTGAAGGTAAGAGTATTACCAAAAATAATATCATAATTTAATAAAAAGCAACTAGACCCCGAAAATAGCCCTCTGCAGTCTACTTATCTAAATATTCGACAACTCTTGTTACATTTACTTGGTGGATAACCCGTAAATGTAGTTAATACCAGCCTTGAGTTAAGAAAAAACAATCCCTTCGAAAATAATACCTAATTAATTGTTACCCATGTCATAATTCTATGATATAAAAAGCACTTGGCTTAGGCCCGTGTAATACGAGTATTTTACCTCCTAGCTAGAGAGAAAATAATTAAGTTTATTTATTCATTCAATACAGTGTGTTGCCGGCAGCCAGGCTTTTTAAAAATGAGGTTAATGTAACGTATTTCTGTAACTTAACCATAACATAAATTCAATTCAACTTAAATTCAGACTTTGTTAACTTTCTAACAGAATAATAATTGCCAGCAATGTACAGCAAAGTAAATTGACAAGTAAGTGGATACAAGTCTATTTATTCGCCAAGTTTCTGGCGGCGCATTCTTGGCAGTGATAATCTTTCCGAATGTAGTATAAAAATTACATGTACAGGAGTCCTAAGCGGTCTACTTGCAGAAGAAACTTTTTGATTTTGAGTTATACATATGTAGACAGCAATGCAAAAGAGCGATGGAATACAAGTATGTTGGAGCGAAATAGATAGACAAGACAACTTTTCTTATGTTAGCTGAGGCTACATTGTTTAACGCACGCCGATTTACAATCGCTTTCCAAAGTAGTATCATGTTAATAGTTCATATTGTATTGTATAAAACAGTTAGGAATAATCTTTGTCTATTATACACAGTGAATATTTATAATAACAAGCTTTAAACAAAGGATTGTTATGTAATTCGTTTATATATCTTATCACTCAACCCTACGTAAGAACGTTTTGTCTACGCGTGGTTATAATGCTAATGCGTATCTACCTATTTCAAATAGAGTACTCATTATTTTTGGTTTTCCAGCTCTTGCAAGTTGTATTGAAACTTAATAATCACACAAAACTTCAATGGGAATTCCTAATAATTAAAACAAAAAACATTACGTTGTTTGAAGAGTTCCCATCCCATGCAATTTAGAACGGTGCGTAACGAAGGATATAACAATAATTGATATATGCAACAATTGATATAATTTTCATTTGATATAATCCAATTTATCTTAAAAACCAAACTTTTTTCTATTGTTATTAATTCGATTTGATGTACTTGTTTCGGCACAATAAAACATATGTTAATTATTATTTTTAAGTTACTTTTATGTTAATTTTATACCGTTATTCGAATACCGGGTGTGGTCTGCTGGCCTTTAATACGAGCAAAAAATTAAAACATAGATCGTGCTCGTCAAACTAAACAACATTAGTTCAGCGACTTTAAAAAATAATGGAGTCTTTAAATTTTCCTTTTTTCATACAAATTAAATACTGCTATCAATGTACGCCATCCTAGAACACAACTGACTTTGCCTGTCACGCTACAAACATCAAGCATTTTGCTTTACATTGCTTCTTCGAATAAACTTAAAAGAGTAAAAAAATTAAAAAAAAACTAATTATTTTTAAAAGTCGCTGAACTAATGATGTTCAGTTTGAGGAGTATGATCTATGTTTTAATTATTTGCTCATATTACAGGCCACACCCGGTACACGCATATTAAATCCCGGTATATGAGTTCCAACAGTTAAAACTATGGAATATTTTCTTATGTTGTATTACAACATTTTATATAATTTCAATGCCTACCTAAAATTGCTAGAAGTGGCTCCGAAGCGGTAACGTTTCGTGTACTCTGCCTACCCCATTTGGGAATACAGGCGAGATGTTGATGTGATGTTTTATGTCAATGCCTAGGAGCTTCGCAAAACTTATTTATAAAATAAACCGAACCTAACCTAACCCAAAGTACTGTACAAGACGTACACAAAGTCGCCGCCCATAAACATCTGCAACACCAGGGGTATTGCAGATGCGTTGCCAACCTAGAGGCCTTAGATGGGATACCTCAAGTGCCAGTAATTTCACCGACTGTCTAACTCTCCACGCCGAAACACAACAGTGCAAGCACTGCTGCTTCACGGCAGGATTAGCGAGCAAGATGGTGGTAGCAATCCGGGCAGACCTCGCACAAGGTCCTACCGCCTGCAAAATAAATGTAAGACTTAAATACATACTAGACTCAAATCAAATCATCATACAAATATTCTAATGTAATTTCCTGTGTAAACACTGTTGGTGTTGGTATATCAATAAATAAATAAATAAATTTGCCCGGCACGGGGATCGAACCCGCAACCTCTTGCTTCTGAGTCATGGTCAGTACTCAGTAACAACTTAGTTATCCGGTCGTCCTATCTTAAGGTGGTTTTCCACCGGCGAGGCGAGACGTGAATTGAAATTTGTATGGCATCGTCTTGCCTTGCCGGTGGAAAATCACCATAAGGGCGAGAGACTCCGCAGTGAACAGAAGCTGGCTTGTAAAGTTGTTCGATTTCTCGCAGAGTTCTCCAACGACCGCTGCGCCCCAAAAGGGGTGTCTGATGACGTGGAGCTGGCTGCGTTTTCGAGGAACTGTTACGAGTTCAACGTGGCTAAAGGAGGCAGCTTCGACGACGCCCGACGGCAGTGTCAGACGCACGGCGGTGACCTTATCCATGGTTTTCAGGTATTTTTCTCAAAAAATAATCATATTAGCCGTAGGACGTCCACTGTTACACAGGCCTCCCCAGCAGATCTCCAGTTGCTTCGGTTGGAAGCGGCCCGCATGCACCGCGAACCCGTCATCAAGTCATCCGTTCACCTCTTTGGTGGATCGCGGTCTCCATTCAAGAACTTTTCGGTCCCAACTGCCATCTTTTTTTAGACGATCAGATGGCCTAGTGGTTAGAGAACCTGACTACGAAGCTTGAGGTCCCGGGTTCGATTCCCGTGTCGGGGCAGATATTTGTATGAAAAATACGAATGTTTGTTCTCGTGTCTTGGGTGTTTAATATGTATTTAAGTATGTATCTATCTATATAATTGTATTTATCCGTTGCTTAGTACCCATAACACAAGCTTTGCTAAGCTTACTTAGGGACTGAACAATTGGTGTGAATTGTCCCCCGTGATATTTATTTATTTATTTACCATTTATCTTTTCTCCGAAACCGGAGGCCGTATTGCCTAGAACATTTCTAGCGCTCGCGATCGCAATCTAATGTCAGAATTCTCCTGAGGATTTCGCATACAAAAATTGACATTTGAATGCGATCGCGATGAAATGACAGATTTCACATACAAAAGCTGTCATTTGATTGCGATCGTTAGCGTCAGAAATGTTAGGCAATACGGCCTCAGAACTCTCTTCACTAAAGTTAGTTTTATTTCATTTTAAAACTATATAAGTAAAGTTTTCTTTGAATAAAATGAGTTCACTTATATCCAAGGCCCATAATTTTTTTCCATCCTATATGCAACTGCAAGATACTGTCTGATATAAAACCATCCACTGATCTAACTCATGTGCTTTTGCTAAGCAACGATAATAGGGTCTCAATCTCAATCAACTCTCACGCCTTGTATTACACAATTACCTTTCAATTGGACTCCATCGGTGTTATAATCAGTGACAGCTTTCTCACGGAGCCCCGTTTGCTTCTCGTGGTGCATTAGTGACATGCCAGCGGAGCGACATTGAAAGGTGAATGATATGGAAAACAACAAGACCAGTGGCGGCGAAAAGGGGGGGAGTCGTTTTTTTTTATTGACAAAAGAATAGTACTTACTGTAGAGGCCGGCAACCCCAGGTTCCGGCCGAGGCTTGTATAGTGCTTTTCTCAAACATTCCATGAAATAAAATAAAAAACAAAAACAAGAAATGAAGCTGGCGGGGCGCTAGTCTGGTTGCCCTGTTGTGTGGCTGCTGGCGGGCGGTAGGCGGCTGCGGGCGGTGTTGCTGGGCGTGGGCGTGCGCCGTGTCGGAGAGCACGCGTTGAAACAAAAGACGGTCGCATTGCCGGCCAGCGGCCGGGAAAGTTGTATGAAATCTCTTTGCAGGCCGCTAGAGTGACCGAGCGCAGGCAGGCGAGCCGCAGCGCCTGCAGTGCGATACTTCTCAGCCTATTATTTGTAACACAACGTCAATATTTCATGTCATGTTTGAGAAAATATACTTGTGTCCACTTTTTTCTGATATTCTCACGGACGGACTAATATGAAGAATAACTTGCTTTACCCAGAAAACAACCCAATTCTTATGTGTTGAAGTTATTTTGGATCCTTTCAATAATCAATGCCACAATGATTTCCTTGATCAAATTATGGGATACGAGTATCAAACATGACATTATTAGCACACCTACTCGCGAACCTACTCGCGTGCCGTGTGTTTTTGAGGTTATAAAAATGGGTCCAACGCTAAAACGCAAACTTAAAACGAACATTGTCGAAAAGTGCAATATAGTTAGTTAAGTACTAATGTTTTATTAGTACTTAACTTACGCTTTGTGCTCCTAAACGGGGGTTGGTTTCTTGGAGTTCTAATTATCGAGACAACTAAAACTCTTGGTCCGTGGGGACTCGAAGCAAAAAAACTTTTTCATTTTTTAAAAAAAGAAGCGTGCCCGTTCCACTGGTGACCATAGGGCTGGCTCTTTTCTTAATTGACCACTACCAACTCGTTGGCTTTACGGCCTCGCAATGTAATGCAACTTGCACGATTTTTCTTGAAAGTCTAAATGGGTTAAATCTTCTTTATGACTTGCAGGGTGCAACTGCAAGCTTCCTCACTCAGGAGTTGGAGCGAAGAAAGGCGCAGCTAAAGACGCAGCTCGTCTGGATCGGTGCCCAGAAAGAACCCGGCCTGACCTCCAGAACTTGGAAATGGGTTGACGGTGAGAAAATATACAAGATATTTTAAAATTAAGTACCTACTCCAGAAATATTAAAGCAGATTGCTGGCAAATTTGATTGTAAATTTTATTTAAAGCAAGTTTGATTGTTATTAAAACACCCGCGCCATGGAGCCGTGGTGGCCTAGAGGTTTGACCTATCGCCTCTCAAGCCCCGGCTCGTACCTCTGAGTTTTTCGAAATAAGAGCTTTACGGTGAAGAAAAACATGCACAAACCAGCGAAACAATTCAATGGTGTGTGTGAAGTTCCCAACACTGGGCCCGTGTGGGAACTACGGCCCAAGCCCTCTCATTGTGAGAGGAGGCCTGTGCCCAGCAGTGGGACATATATAGGCTGGGATGATAATGGTGACCCGCGCCTTTTCATGTCTCTAATCCTAACGGTTGAAATTACGAGATTTTATCCCCATCCCGTGGGAATAGGTAATAAAATAAGTAACCTAAGTATGTGTTATTCCAGTCCCGCCGTTGTCACGCGTAGGAGTAGCAAACACACACATATACTCACTAACTTGCACATTTGTAATGACTATTAGTGGAATAGTGAGAATCAATTTATTTTTTCCAACTCTCTAGCTTACTTTATGAGGTTTTTTTTAATTAGTGCTTCGCAACACAAAGCAAGTTAATTGAAACAAAGAATAATTTTCTAACGAAACAGTTAGGTACGCGATATTTTAGCGAAACTTTGTCAAAAACACGTACAAAAACATGCTAAAACCTATTGTGTGAGACAATAATATTCGCACCCGGCAAAACCCACGATTCTTCCAACAATACTAAAAGTTTACACACAGATATTCGGCAACGTAAATAACTACGACGTACCTACCTATTATTTCAAAACTTGTGTGTACCCGCGGCTTTGAACGCATAACACTGCTGCTGCTAAATTGAAATCCAAGGACTTCACTAAATTCGCAAGGGAAGTCCCAAAAATTGCATCGTGGATTTCATTAACGTTAGCATAATATAAGACACCCGTGTTTTATGTCTCTGATCCTAGCATTTGAGATTTCGAGATTTATTAATATCCGTCCAGCCGTTTTAGCGTGAAGGAGTAAGAAACATTAACACGCATATTCGTAATCACAAACTTTGCATTTGTAATCTTAGTATTAATAAAAGTAATAAAATTCCCATTGTTACAATAAGAACCTTCTAAAGGCTCAGACTTCAGTAAAATACATGTAAAATATTTTCCAGAGATTTCAAAACACTAAAACAGTACCGATCCCTCGCCAGGTGTAGTCTTTTGTTCTGAACTATGCAATTCCCAGTTAAATGAATGAATTAATCCGAAATGTTCCCGTGTCCATTGTACATACTGCAGCATTACAACGCATGAGTGAATCGTGTTACATACTTTTTGGCTGATTTCCAAGCGTTTTCACTGGCCGGTTTTGAGCTGGCTGTTAACTTTTTAATTCTATATGTAGTTGGAATTTGATTTGAAATTTAAATTCTGTGTTCTGATTGTTCTTTCGGCGTTTTTGTTTAGGATTAATTCCTTGAACATTTGTTGCTGAGTGCGGAGCGTACCTACATCAGATTTGAATTGATTTTTTTATTATAATACTTAGTCTCCAGTGCTCAGTTTTGGTGTTATTTTACCAGTTCTTTGTGGTGTCATTTTGTGAAAGTGCCGTTGGCTAGTGCCACAACCTTTTAACTACGAATTCTCGCCGTTTTTTCCTGCGCCCGTGCTCAAGGGCGCTTTATCAGCATCGCCGATTTTTCATCGGTTAAGTTTTTATTTCGTTATTGCCTAGGGCCGTGTAAGTTAGGTTTTTATGCTATGTTGTGGGCTAATTTATAAAATTGATTCCAGTCCGACCTTTACCCCGACCTACCTGATGTAGGTACCTGGTGTTGTGGTGTTTTTTATAGTACATTTGCGAGTCCATAACATAGCAGCTTTAAAGCGAGATGGCATGTGTAATAATACAGGGAAAACAATATTTTAAACTGTTGAAATTTCCAGGCATATTCGCAGCAAGCCGCACTTGCATTGTTCGCTCGTGTCGTGTGGCTACTTAAGCGATTAATGTCTTCAAATGAGTTCAGAGTAGCTCGGCGCGTGTAGCTGAAAGACTGTGGGTTTTTATGAGAATCCTAATGAAATACTCTTTTCACTTCTCATTCTCTTCAAATGTTTTCGAATGGAGGTTTATCGCCATTTTCAGTGATTGTCTATAGACAATTTTTAGGGCGTGGAAATTTTAATAATCTCAAAATGACAACTGTGATAAATATTTAAAAACACAATTGAATTTCGTGAAAAACAATTAATGATTTTACAAATATGAATCTGTTCAATTATATTAAGGATGAATTAATTTTATTTTATCTTTTAAAAAAGTTTTTCTATTTTGAAACTTTTGGCTAAATTTGCAAGCACTTAACTAAAGCGTCAATTTACAAAAAAAGAAAAGAAAAAAACCGCGTTACAATTTTTTTGGCATCTGATTTTTGAACAGCAGGGCTACAACGAAACTCGAAAATCGAAGTTCGTGTCGTACCGTCCCTCTCACTCTCGTATTAAATAATATAAGCGTCGGCGAGACGGTACGATACGAACTTCGATTTTCGAGTTTCGTAGTAGCCCAGCAGATTTCCATACGTAAGTGGTATTGAACGTAAGTTTTTAAAAAGTAACATTGTAATTTTGAACAGAAGGTCTTTTTTTCCTTGCATTTAAAGTGAAAAGTAGTGTTTAACGCGAGACTAAACAACCATAAGGCTTGTTTAATCCCTTGTTGAAAAATCTACTATTAAATTGAAAGAAATGCAACAACAAAATAAAGGACGGGTAGCTCGGAAAACTTGCGCGTTAAAACCGTGGCGTACACTACAGGACTACAGACAGAGTGCATAAGTATTTCCATTGGGAAAAGTCGGATATCAATCAAAATGGAACGGCACTCTTTTCAATCAACTATTGTATTAAATGAGTGGCATTTTCATATCCATTAATACGGAACTTTATTATAGATAGTGCCACAGAGTTGAGAAAATACAAACTGAAATATAGATGCATAGAAAAACCAGAAAAATAAGACCAGCGCTGGAATCGAACCCAGGTCCTCGGCATTCCGTGCCACGTGCTATACCACTACAGCACCACTGTACAGTGATACAGACACGAGTTTCTCCTATGCACCACATATCTCAGCTTGTTTGTTTTCTCATTTAGTCATTTAAGCAGCGACACTAGCGACATCTATGCTGTAGCCCTCATCGAGAAACTTTCAGCACCCCATTGGAACTAACCGCTCACCCGGACAAGAGATGTCGTTATTAAGCAATCAAATTAAGATTGGTTTTTGGATTGGTTTTTTAGATTCCAATAAACCAATCTTAACCAGAGTTGAGGTCACGCACACAAGAATATGTCGTGTTATTACACCAGGATTTGGCCATTTACTCATTCATTTAATTCATTCTGCTTTTGTGCAATCAGTTCTTTTGTAGCTGTGTGTGTAATCATTCACTTCAACTCTCGTGGCACTACCTATACATAGTGTCTAATGTCAAAACGGCTTTACAGTCAAGGAAAAGGACATCTTTACACTTTAGTACTACATTTAAGCTCGACTGTACGATGGATATCGAAGCTTATTGAGTTCTTATTTATCTTGTAAATACGAACTTTTCTGATAAAATACCATGGAAAACCATTACGCACTTCAACTGTGCATGACCACTGCCGTGACCAAAACGGGGCAATTACACAGTCGTCAACATAACCTTTTTTTTTCATACTCAAACATTTTTTTTTCTCACAGGTGAGATAGTCTCGAAGCCCGCTTGGGGCAAAGACCAGCCAAACAACTACAACGGCGAGCAAAACTGCGTGGTATTGGATGGGGGGCGAGCTTGGCTCTGGAACGACGTCGGCTGCAACCTCGACTACCTTCACTGGATTTGCCAGTACAGTGAGTGTCTCTCTAGGTACATATCGACCGTTTGACTTGAGCTTGCGGCGATGCGAATGCATTTTTAATCCCTTTTTAGGCCCCTGGTCTCAATTGGCGGCAGAGCTTGAAACCGTAATCAAAAATATTGGTACCAAGGTGGTCATTCCGGTACTATTTTGGTTGGATAGTGTCACAATTGGAAAACAAATTGTCAGAAGAGCCGTAAAAATAAGCACTTCTAGTGTTTCTATTGCTTGGTCTCCTGAAAAAAAAAAATTTATTTTTTTATTTTGACATTCATCCAACTAAATCAGCGATGTACCTATACTGGCGCTAAAGCTGCAGGTATGTTAGCTGTATATACTGCCCTCCTAAGCCAAAAGGCGCTATCTAAAAAAAAACCACTTAAGTTATTAATACGATTGCGTAGCTTAAAACATTCTGCATCACATGGTGTAAACGACAAAAAAGCGTTTTTTTTTTCAGATAGCGCCTTTCGGCTTAGGAGGGCAGTATATTGGTACCTACTAATAAACCAGTACTTTGGTACGGTTTCAGGCTCTTCGCTGAATATTGTCTGTATATCTACATTTTCCTAATTATTCTGTAGAAAATGACAAATTAGGAGTTGTCGAATACCGTATTTCGAATACGAGGATCATGCCAAAAGAAATTAGATACTCCATGTTTATTTGATTGATACTGGCCAGTACACCACCGTGAAGGCTGATTAAATAGCTATAAATTTAAAAATGGAATACTCCGGAAATCTGCGTAATATTTTTTGATAGTACCTACATTACCTACTGCAGAGTCCGCGAAATAGGGGATTGCCGGCCGTAGTTATAGATGGCAGTGTTAACGAGGCCATCTAGAGATACGAAGCCGACAATCCCTGTTCGCGGACAAGGCTTGTATAGTGATTTTCTCAAATAAATCCAAGGAAAAAATATCATGTCACTTCATGAACTCATATCGGAAACAATAACACTTATTTGAATAAAAAACTACTACTCGTTTTAGGTATAAACCGTATACTTAAGTATTTGTTTTTTTTTTCTATTCCCGCCAAAACACAGCTATTTTTTTGTAAGCTTAGGGTTAATGTTTTAGCCACCAAATCTTGTGATGATTTTATTTACAAAAAAATGAGGATCCCTTATTAATTGGTTATTTTAATAAATTATTAACAATAAATGTCAATCCTTGTTAATTATTGAATACCTGATTTATTCTAATTAAATAATCTAGTCAAAAAGAGATTAAAAAGTAAATACACATTCACGAACTAGGTACGTTTTTTTTAATTGGCAATATGCCATAGATAGTCTATAAAAGAAATAACACCCACTGAAACAAAAGACAATTTCTTTGCCGGCCTTGGCCGGCAATGTTGTATGAAATTCCATTACAATCCTTTAATTTAAAATTAAAACGAATCTTCAATAAGTGCTATACAATGACGTACTTGACGTTCTGTGATCACGAAGATAAGGACGACATTCCCTTAGATGTTTGAGAAAAACATGGTTTTTCAACGTTCTCGTTCTATAGTAAAAAGATCTCATTCTGTACCCTGTATTTGTGTAAACTACGTGTTGACCTTTATCTTTGCGAAATAATTTGTCGTCTAACACACATTTCCGAAATTCCTAGCTCCCGTCTTCCTCCATCACACATATTTCTTAATTCCCTCTGATTTCTCCTTGGGTCTTTACTTGTACTTCATAATAACTTTAAGAGGGCCCCATCTCGTCAGATCAGACTCAAGCTTGTCAAAGTTGTCACCGTGCTCGGCCGGCCATACTCCCGGTCACAACGCATGAAGACTAAGCTCCGATTTTTTCCTTCTTAGCGTCCATTATCGTTCTACAATGTTTGAGTGATATACTTAAATAAATAAAACTGTATGATGTGGAAAATTTGATATTTTTTAGCCAGCATTCACAGCAAAAATATGGTCAGTAACGTTAAAACTGGGGTAGAGTTGACATTTCTGTAGATCATGCCACTACTTACTTTACGTCAGCTGCTATATTGGAGTTAAAAATATTCATCCACGGCCTATATCAGAATTTCATAACATTATTAGTAGGTATAATATGTTTCATTTCGCTGAAATCTGAAATTGTTGTCATGGTTGCCTCATTTTTCACCCTTAAGCTGCAGTCTGCGGTCTGCGGTCGCATTCGGATTCATATCCATTTGCAAGGCCAATTTGATTTGCAGTCCGAAATACCTCAATTCAATTAATTGATTGCTCTGATTTATGTTTCTAATGGTGTGCCTGAATGGGCTCAGACCTGACAATTAATTAGGCGACTTAAAATATAGAGGATTGACAAAAGCCGTTTTAATAAAACTGGAATAATTGAGCCGGGAAACTTTGACTTAACAACCATAAACACATGATCTATTATTAAAATGTGTAGCAAGCAATTAAAACACTACCAACCCGATTGCAAGCATCAAAACTGACAGCTGCCATCGATTTTATAGCTGGCGACCAGTAGCGGCTTTAGGGTAGGTCGCGGTGGGGCGACCGCCCAGGGCGCTGGACTTAAAGGGGCGCCTTTAAGTCCGGCGCCCTGGGCGGGGCCTATACCTACTTTGTAGAAAATTCCCAAAAGTCGGGGGCGCCGTGGAAATCTCGCCCAGGGCGCTGGAAGTGCTAAAACCGGCACTGATTGCGACCTCATAGTGAGATGCGTGTAAGATAATAATGAGCCAAGGTTTGCACTACTTGCTACGCAGCTGCGTAGCAAGTATTTTATAAGTGTAATAATAAAAAAACGTAAGATGAAAGTATTTGTTACGTTGTAGTACAAATGGCTGTGGCGTAAGTAGGCGTGTAATTGCAACTGTGAAAGATGTTTAATTAAATTTATAAGTAAGTATAATTAGCTCATAGCTAATTACAAATGCGGTACAATCCATACTAATATTATAAATGCGAAAGTGTGTGTGTGTTTGTATGTTTGTCCGTCTTTCACGTCGAAACGGAGCGATGGATCGACGTGATTTTTGGCATAGAGATAGTTTATGGACGCAAGCTGAGCTGAGATTTACTTACAACTTTACAACTTAATAATGACTGGTATTTTTAGCAAAATACGTGCGTTTGACACTCAGATAAGAGTGCGATAGTTGAATAGGTGGATTGAGTGAGGAAAAGAGAGTGAATTATTGGCTGCGGGGGCGCATATTCGTACTTAGCCTAGGGCGGTTTGAACTCAATATCAGGCACTGATTCACCCACGCCTCACTTGCTGTACTTGTCATTGACCTCAAGGAAAAAGTTAAACAACCCAGCGGGAATCTATTTGAAAATACAAACTGAAATAAAGATGCACAGAAAAAACAGAAAAATAAGGCCATCACTGGGAATCGAACCCAGGTCCTCGGTAATCCGTACCGCGTGCTATACCGCTACCACTGATGGTCAACGGTACCGACACGAATTTCCCCTATGCACCTCATATCTCAGCTTGTTTGTTTCTTACTTAGTCACTTAAGCAGTGACGCTAGCGACATCTATGCCGTAGCCCTCATCGAGAAACTTTTTTTTTTTCTAAATCTATTTGTTGCTGTGCCACCGCCTCCAGCTCGATTCATTAATTAACCCCGCTTCTGCGAATTATAAACGCCGTTTTTTAAATTTACACACATATGAGACACAAATACACAAATATGAGAGTATCTGTGATAGGCTAGTCCATGACTAGTCGGCGCTAGTGTCACGAGATACATGACAACTTTGATATTTATGTCACGTTTGTCAATGGTTTTATAGTGCAAGACTGTCAAATGACCTCACGATCGATGAGAAGGTCAAATGGACCTCACGATCCTACCGCCATCTAGCGATAGTTTGCCTGTTAAGAAAACCCTCACTCTACGCAGGGAGTTTTTTTTTAAATGTTCAGATCTATATCATACCTGGGCCAATCAACTATTTTACCGACACTTTGAGCGTCTCCTGCGTTACCAAAATTGTCTCTGGCGTTACCAAAAAATCGTACCTACTTCCAACAAGATTTTTCACGGTTTAATAGGTTGAACTTACGTAGGGCATGTATTCATGTAATAAATACACCATCTATTAAATTAGAGAAAAAACATGTTTACTTGCAAAAATCTGCAATTGTTTGAAAAATGTCGCGGACAGATTAGTGTGGGTAAAAAAGTTGATTGGCCCTGCTACAGCGTCTGGGCGATTTTGAATTGAAATATGATATAGCTAAATTATGCTCCTCGCTCTGCTTCTCGCTCTGCTCCTCGCTCTGCTCCTTGCTCTGCTCATCGCACTCCCGCGAAGTTATCCATGCCGGCCACACAGTGCTCTAGGTACTCGTTGTTAAGCCTTTGCAAATCATTTGATTGACACACAAAAACCGAAAAAAGAGGTAGCATAGGGCTCGACGAGTAACGAAGCCACACTACGTTTCTGCCGTCTTTCCTTGCCACTTCCCATGCTCTCATTCAGTGTGTAACTATAGCTTATATTTATTTGACTCGCACTGCTTTTGAACTGGCTATTTTTATTTATTACCTACTAATCAATGAAATTTTTCTGTAGTGCCACCGACTTGTGGTAGCCCGGATAAGCTGCTTAACACTACGATAGAGGGAGACAGCTACACAGTGGGGTCTTCTATTACGTACAAATGTCCCGAAGGACACATGCTGGTAGGAGACAAGACGAGGGAGTGCAACCGAGATGGATTCTGGTCTGGCGCGGCGCCTAACTGCAAATGTAAGTTTGATTTTAATTTGTCAGTTTTTGTGACTAGTTTCGACTACCTTTTAACTTAGGGTGCTGTTCCAAAATTACCCAATAATGTCGTTGGTCACGCGACGGGTTAAAAGTGAAATCTGAAATGGGGTACCTTCTACCAAAAGTACCTTAGCCAAAGTCTTGTAGGCGGCACTTTCAATCGTGTTGTTATTGTGTGTATGACCATCCAAAAACTATTGTTAAAGTGAAAGTTTGAATGTTTGTATGTTTGTTACTCGACACAAACACGTCACTAAATGATTGGATAACATTTGCCTCACAATTAGTTGGTATCCTAGATTGACCATTGGATAATAATTTTCCCGTAAACTTCACTATCTCTTTCTAACCTCATATCGCTACGGAAAAAGGCGGTGGAAGCGATTTGACTCCGAATCCATTAGACAATATTCCACTCCAAGATTAGAAGACGATTCACGAGAAGAAGCTTCTAATATCCCTTTTTTGAGAAGCGTTGGGTTTCACCACTAGGTATACTAAATCTAGAAAAAGTTTTATCCCATTATACAAAAATTACGCATCCTGGCAAATGTTGTGAAAAAAACGTCGATAAAACTAAAGGAGCGGCAACACAGCTGTTTAAAAAACGGCGATGGAACGGCATCGTAGTAACGCATCGTATGCGAATGCGAACCGTTTTTACCGCATGCCCTCCACATCGCAAAAAAAATGGTGCGCATACGATACGTCGTTGCGATTCCGGATCGTCACCGTTTTTTTAGCAGCGGTGTGGCCACGGCCTTACACCTTATTAAGGGCCTTAGCACACTTGCGATTTGCGAGCGAGTTGAAAGCGAGGCGAGCGCACAAGATTTGTCGCGTACTCGCCGGAAAATTCATATGGAGTCCCAGCTCTAGACGCGGCGAACTCGCGGCGAAATCGTTACGCAATCGCAATGAACTCGTTGCACGCTCGCCCACAAATCGCAAGTGTGATAAGGTCCTCAGGCTTTACAGTTCTACAAGTCGGAATACTACTAAACTGAGTTCAAGATTAAACCGAGATTTTCAAGCTGCCAATGAATGACCATTTTCTTCACAGACGTGAACTGTGGCGCTCTAACTCCGGTCCAAGATGGCGACGTCTCCCTACCCGACGTTCGGACAACGCACGGCGCGCGCGCAATCTACTCTTGCCGCGAGAATCACACACTGGTCGGCGACCAGGAGAGGTAAGACCACAGAGTAGAAAACAGAAGTAATTTATTGAATTAGGCATTACTTAGCGGAGGTCCATTTCAATGAATAATCAATTACTTTGCTCACCCACGACTTTATATTTATAAGGTCTGTTGATAGTCAGTGTAAATTCCCCAAGTACCTACTTCTGCCCACTTCATTTTTGGGGTTCCGTAGTCAACTAGGAACCCTTATAGTTCCGCCATGTCTGTCCGTCTGTCTGTCCGCGGTTAAGCTCAGACACTGTTATTTAGTACTAGAAAGATGTCATTTGGCATGAATATACGTATCACATACGTATCATTCTCGCCGACAAAGTGGTAAAATAAACATGTTTTTGGGGTACCTTCCATAGACGTAAAGTGGGGTTTTTTTTTTCTTAACTAACCCTATAAATAATAAATAAATATCACGGGACAATTCACACCAATTGACCTAGTCCCAAAGTAAGCTTAGCAAAGCTTGTGTTATGGGTACTAAGCAACGGATAAATATAATTATATAGATATAGATATATACTTTAATACATATTAAACACCCAAGACCCGAGACCAAACATTCGTATTTTTCATACAAATATCTGCCCCGACATGGGAATTGAACTCGGGACCTCAAGCTTTGTAGTCAGGTTCTCTAACCACTAGGCTATCTGGTCGTCAACCCTATAATGTGTGGTATCGTTGGATAGGTCTTTTAAAACTATTGGGGTGTTGCCACGACGATTTTTCGATTCAGTGATCTGTTTGCAAAATATTCAACTTCAAAGTGCAAATTCTATTCGAACAAAACAAACAGAGACGGCATCACATTTATCCGTCAATTAATTTAATCAACGAATGGTGAAATAGGGAGTTAGTCCAACATCTCGTAGCATGGTGAACGGTTGTATTGCTCAGATGAACTCTAGTTGAGTTTGAAACGTCAGTGTAGTTAGGTGATGGTGATAATTAGGTTTACCTATGTGATTTGTATGTGTTCTTACAGCGTGGAGGCGTGGAATTGTTTTTAGTTCATTGATATTCGTTGTTAATGATAATCATGATGTATTTTAGAGTGTGCGGCGACGGCGGAGTCTGGAGCGGCGAGCCACCGAAGTGTCTGTTCGACTGGTGTCCGGATCCTCCCCCTGTCTCGGGTGCCACCGTGGCCGTCGGCGGGCACAAGGCTGGCTCGCTGGCCACCTACACTTGCCAGAACGGGTTCATCCTGTTTGGACAGCCGGTAAGGAAATTGACGTTAGCTTCCAAAGAGCCAGCTAGCTAACCCAAAATACAAAGTAGAGCAGTTGAAATTTTCACACAGATAACTTATTCGTATTTTTATAAAAATATTTGCTCCGACCGGGGTTTGAAATTGATGTTAATCTAAATACTTTATGACCAGAGTGTATCCTGCACCCTGGGCGGCCTCTGGTCCGGCACTCCCCCGTCCTGCAAGTACGTGGACTGCGGCACTCCCGCGCAGCTCCACAAGGGCTCCTTCCGTCTGCTGAACGGCACCACCACCTTCGGCTCCGTGGCGCGCTTCGGCTGCGAACAGGACTACTGGCTCGCCGGGGCTGAGGAGCTGGTCTGCAACCGGGATGGGAAGTGGTCGCATGATATACCTTCCTGCGAATGTGAGTATCAATATTCAAAAAGTTTATTCTGCAATCAGGCCGCAAAGGATTATTTTACATGTCACTTATTTAAAACTACCAGCGCTTTTGGAAAGGCTATCTTTGCCAAAAAAATGCGCTGCAAGAAATTTGGCAGAAAGTCATTACATTAATGTCAATCTCGGAATGAGAGATAATAAGCTGGACACTGGCATAATAGCTTCATTTTGGTGTCCTAAATGTTGTCTCAAAAGTCTCATAAAATCTCGTGTCTGCGTCGTAAGTTATTCAAGGTCAAAGGTAAAATAAAATTAACAACATACTCAAATACAGTGATCACGTGCGCGGACCCAGAAGTGCCGTCAGGCGGTTATATGGAGGCGTATGATTACAACGTCCACTCAACCATCGATTTCCACTGCGAGCCGGGGCACCAGCTGGTCGGCGAGTCCAGCCTCACATGCCAGCAGGACGGAGAGTGGTCCGGCGAGTCGCCCAAGTGCGAGTGTAAGTAGAGAAACAATAGAAAAAAGTGATTGGAAAGGCCTAAACTTTAGGTAATTAACTAAAATGTCAACAAACGTCAGCGGCCAGATTTGGCACATTTAATGATTTTAAACATGTTACCTAGTCTATCATTGTAACACAAACTAGACTTATGTATTTCAATACAGAAATGTAAATGTTTTGAAGTTTGATGGGGGAATTGCAATATTTAAGACACCAATTGACCTTGTTTTGTTAACATTTAGTTAATCACCTAAACCTTTCTATTACATAAGCGTAAAACACACCCAGGTCAGCAGCGGGTCGGGTCGTGTACGGGT
This sequence comes from Choristoneura fumiferana, assembly GCF_025370935.1. Classification (NCBI taxonomy): domain Eukaryota; kingdom Metazoa; phylum Arthropoda; class Insecta; order Lepidoptera; family Tortricidae; genus Choristoneura; species Choristoneura fumiferana. The sequence goes on along the minus strand of NC_133472.1, from coordinate 40,906,841 downwards.
GCCGCGGTGTGATGTTGCTCATACGCAGCAACGTAAATAGCCCCGCCGCACTCCCGACCCGACCCGACCCGCTCGTGGCTCGCTACCATCTTTCGTGCGTTTTACGCTTTATTTACCGCCTGGTTTACGCGACGTATGATCATACTCGATCCATTGCACCACTACTCGCTGTCTAACAAGAATATCGTTTCAGATATCGACTGCGGCAAGCTGCCGCCTCTGACGTATGGTGCGGCTGAGCTACTGAACGGCACTACCCACCTCGGCAGTGTGATCCGGTACTCGTGTACGGCGAACTACCGGCTTGCCGGACCGGTGAGCCGGGTCTGCCAGCCCGACAGGGTGTGGAGCGACGCGACCCCACGTTGCGAAGGTACAGAATATTTTTCTTGGTTTTCAACAGTTGAATTCTGTTGTTGAAATCTGAACTCCTTGCAAATAAGTTCATAATTGTCGTAAGTGAACGATTTGATTTTGGTAGATAAGTACCCGTAGATCGAAAAGACAGGAGTGTCTTTTCGACTTCTGGCTGGCCTGAGTGTTGGTGCCGAAAGAAAAACCCTAGTAGTGCTACAAATAAATAATAAGTAGTAGTGCATTTTATTAATACGCATTGATTGTTACAGGTAATGCTGCAATTTTATTAAATAAAAAAATACGGCGATTCAAAATAAAACTAAACGTAGTAATTTTGCAAAATCTCATTATTCTTTTGTCTACGTCATAAAGAGAATCTTTATTCAAAGTATCAACCTTCTAGGACCACGAGGTTCGGATGAACTTTGATGAGTCTGTCAGGACTTTCCTTCTCACACATAAAGATAACCCTTACAAGTTCAAAGTTAGTCAAAGTGCAGTGATTTTTACTACACCTATAAAAACAAGCAGAAGTTACTACATTATTTTTATATCATGGGACACGTTACCAATTGACCTAGTGCTAAACTAAGCAAAGCTTGTAGGTACTATGAATACTAGGCAACGGATAAACATACATACATATATAGATAAATAAATACTTAAATACATATTAAACATCCAAGACCCGAGAACAAACATTCGTGTTATTCATAAAAATATCGACCCCGGGACCTCACGCTTCATAGTCAGGTTCACTCACCACTTGGCCATACGGTTGTCAAAAAAAGTATACTGTCGGGGTTTCTGAGATTTTCAGTACCTATGTTAATTAGCACCTTGTGGAATCAATCGTCGACATCAGTTCGAAATACAAAAGTCATAACATTGATGGAAGGTGTCTCTAACCAGTACCTCTTTTACAGAAATCCGTTGCCCTGAGCCGATCGTTGCCGAGAACAGCATCGTATCTGTCACCGGCAACGACCGCATGCATGGCCGCACGTTGATCCGGACCTCGACGTCCGTCAGCACGAGTAGTGGCAACACTTACCGCATCGGCGCGCTGGTCAAGTACCGGTGCGAGCGCGGCTACAAGGTGGTCGGAGAGAGCCTGTCCACTTGCGAGGACAGCGGCCAGTGGAGCGGGATCACGCCTAAATGCCAGTGTTAGTATCAGCTTTTAATGTTCTAGTGTTCGACATTGGGCGACATTGAGTTCCGGCTTCAATCTAGCTGGGGACGGCCCACGTATCCGAGACGCGGTCTTCACTCCTGAAGTCGTTCCGAGCCCGATTTTATCCTCTGCATTCAGCCACTGTCAGTTGCTCTGTCTAAACCCGGATTTTTAATCCCACGGAAAAAATGTAAACAAAGTTTCGTAATTGTCAAAGTGACATAATAGGGGTTTTCAAGGTATGGGCCCTCTAGAAATATTATATGAAGTTCTGTTGTTGCCATGTTATTTTCTATTTTCGTTAAAAGAGCCGTTTTTACGGGAGACAACTTACAAGTCGTCTTTTGACCGAGAAGTAGGTACTCAGACCGGAGTCCATCCTTTCATACAAAAATGAACGAAAAACAACGGAAAACGTAACAATGAACAACTTAACTACAATAAAAATATAACAACAATGTCGACAGTAAAAAAATAACAGAACAAGAGTCACTGGGAAAACGAATTCACAAATGTTACAATGAGTACCGTCTCAAGCGGCCCACAGCATAAAAACCCGGGTGTAATACCAGGACAATAAATTAATTATGCATACGAAAACAGTAATCTTTGTATATTAATATATCAAAGCGTAGTAAATGCCAAAGTAAAGGTTTTCATCAGTAAATTAAAATATTTTATCTTGATTAAGAAATACAGTTCATTAATGGGAAGTCGATTTCTGGCAAATGTGGAAAGAATAATATATCTTGAATTGTGCAAATGTTTTTTGATAACGGCTACACCTTTGTTTACATTTTTTCCATGGGATTAAAAATCCGGGTTTAAATGAGGACCGTCTTTCGAGATAGGTACGATCTTTCGAGATACTCCAGAGTTCCGCTCTCCACTCCAACGGAATCGATTGGCTTGCTATGTCGATAATTTTGGTAAATGTTGTAGAACGGTTTGATATTTCCTCGACCTGACCAGTGTGTGACACTTACCGATCGGCGCGCTGGTCACTGCGAGCGCGGGTGTCGTGACCTGCCAGTTCACGCCTGGTATCATCAGCTTTCGATGGTCTAGTGTTCGACATGGGGCGTCGAGACGCGGTCTTCCTCCAAAACTTGTCCCGAGCCCGATTTTATCCTCTACACTACATTCATACACTGCCATATAATCGATTCTACTCTCAATTCTGAGTAAACTACTTTCTGGTCTTCAGTTATTTAATAACACCTTTATATTATTATGTCTTCAGATGTGGACTGCGGCAATCCTGGACGCATGGAGAACGGCAAGGTCACGCTGGCAACGAATGCGACGTACTACGGTGCGGCTGCCCTGTACGAGTGTGACGAGCACTGGGTCCTGGACGGGGTGTCGCGCCGCCAGTGTCAGGACGACGGCACTTGGAGCGCCGAGCCGCCGCAGTGCAAGGGTTAGTAACAATTCCCATTTCACTACCTCAGTACGGTTTGTTTCAAAATGAAGGTTATATAAATAATAAGGTTCTAAGTCATCAAGGAAGGATATAATTAAGTTTCCAAGTTCACATGACCAAAAAATACAAGCCTTGAATGTGAATTTCCTACCCGTAAAAATCGAGGAAACATACGTAAACCTAAGACACAGCGCACGATTGTTTTTACATTTGAAAATTACAATGAGGCGAAGGTAAACATCGAGAGGAAACCGGCACACAACTGCGAAGAAATTCAATGATATGTGTGAAGCTTTGTGAGTGCCAGTGGTCAGTGGGACATTTGACATTATACATAACGGCTGAGAAGATGATATCTTTTTCTTGATGAAGGTTAATTCAAATTCTAATATTGTGTCATCCAAGGTAAACTTTGACAGAATGATTATACAGAAAAATTCCAAAATCGCTGATCGGCAAAATGAAGTCACAATTGTTTTTCCGTCCGCAGAAATCACTTGCACAGACCCATCGCTCCAGATCAAGGGTAGCGCAGGACTCCACGTAGTTACCTCGACGTTGAGCATCGGCGGGGAAGCGCACTACCGCTGCGAGCGTGGGTACAGCCTCAAAGGGAACCAGACGAGGCTCTGTCTGCCGAAGGGACAGTGGGCCGGCACGCCACCAGTTTGCTTGCGTAAGTACTTGGTTCCACTGACTATAACAGGTTCAATAAGTGAATCATACCACATTAAGGATAAAAATAGACGAAGGCTTACCCGGCATGCCACTCATATGCTTGCGTAACTACTTGGTGCCACTTAATATAACAGGGTCTATAACTGGATCGTGAAGCCCCAAAGGGAATCAATGAAGGCTCTGTCTGCCGAAGGGACAGTGGGCCTGCACGCCGTCCGTCTGCTTGCGTAAGTACTTGGTTCCAGTGACTATAACACTGTCATGCCATGACAAAACACCGTATCTCGAGTCACAGTAGTATGATAACATTAATTATCAAACTTTAGGACCCTCTATCTATACGTGTACATCGCCATCGTAACTTTAGTTAAAATTGTAATTTAGTAAAAAATACTTTTTATATTTAGCATTACATTGTACATATTTATAATTGCAGTATTTAATCGTACAACTCAATTACTGATGTTACAAAAAAACACTGTTATTTGAGGTACAGTGTTTTGTCATGGCACAGCAAAACAGGGTCAATAACTGGATCGTGAAGCACTAAAAGGAACCGCCGCCCGTCTGCTTGCGTAGGTAAGTACTTGGTGCCACTGACTATAACAGAGTCAATAACTGGATCGTGAAGTTCTAAAGGCACCCAATGATGGCTCTGTCTGTCGAAGGGATAGGCGGTCGGCACACCGCCCGTCTGCTTGCGTAAGTAAGTTGGTGCCACTGACTATAACAGGATTAATAACTGAATCATACCTTTATGATTTTGAATAAAGACTTTCTGCCAAGTTTCTTGCGGCGCATTGCATTCTTCTTGGAAATTATGGTCTTTCCGAAAATGCTGGTATTTACAGAATAAATTATTTAAATTTAAATTTGATCAAACTAGATCTTATATTCAAAAATGTAACCCTGAACATCTCTTTTAAAAACGTTGGCTAAGATGTCAATGAGGAAAATAAAAACGCCATCCGAATAATGACCCGACTACACAGTCTTCTTATACTGATTTCTGGTTGCAGCTATCGACTGCCGCCACCCGAGTACCATCGAGAACGGGCGGATCATCGTCGCCAACGGCTCCACTCTCTTCGGCAGCTCCGTCGAGTATCACTGCCTGCCGCAGTTCCAGCGTGTCGGGCCCTTCCTTCGCAAGGTAACACTTCAAAGAAAGTAACGTAAGCGTCCCAGTGCTCGACACACTAATGCCCAATAGACGACACCCTGCTGTCATCTCTATTGCTAATGACATAAGATTAAAGATGTCAACTACTGGGGCGGTGCCGAGCACTTGTACGTTTACCTTAATACTACGAATCCTATTTTATTATTTCTATGATTTCTTCAATGCATCATCGGTAGATTTTAGTTGAAAATATCAACATTCAGTCGGCTGCTTATATTTGAATTACTCCGATTCGGCCAACTTAGTGGCAATAAAAGAGAAAGTGGAAGATCTAGATGGATCCTCTCTTTCTTCCCTCTTTGTTTTCTCTTTCTTCTTTCTTTCTTTTTCTTTTTTTTCTCTTTTCTTTTTGTCTAGATAGACGAGACCATTCTTTCCACTTTATGAGCTTATAAAAACTTAGTGATACTAGTGAATTACTCATTTTTCTTGTACACGCGCGCTGCTGTATTTTTTTTTAGTCTCGACTTAATTACTTCAGAGCTGATCTTATCTAGATTTATCGTCTGTTTATCCAAAACTCAGATTACCTAGGCTAATATCTAAAAATAAACTGATTTGTTCTCGTGCGTGCAACAATAAAAATATTAGATTAGTGCAAGTTTGTTTTGTACGCTAGATTATTAACAATTTGGTTTTTCTAAAGTGCACTGACGAGGGCAAATGGTCGGGCGAGGAGCCAAGCTGCGAAGTCGCCAGCAACGAAGCAGCCGAAACCAGCACGTTGCCGCTTCGTGTCGGCATCGGCTGCGGCGTGGTGCTGTTCCTACTGGCGATGCTTGGCGCCATCTACCTCGTGCTGTGAGTACCTGAGCGGCTACCCCAATAAAATAAAATTGTTTATTCATTATCTGAAGACACGTAACACAAAATCTGAGTTGGTGCCTCTTTTTAAGCATTAATATGCTTGTGTCTAACTGTAGGTATAATTTTAGGTGTACAGGTATTTTAAAGACATTGATATTTACTTTTCACTTCTCATGCTCTACAAATATTACTTTAGTCTCTGCATATCCAATCACGGCGTTTGTGAATAGAGGATTATCGCAATTTTCATTGATTGTGTATATACAATTTTTAGGGCGTGGAAATAACTTCAAAATGATAACTTCAGTCGATAGCATTTAATTTAACCTGGAGAAGACAAACAAGGTTTTTTTAATTAGATTTGTTTTATAAAATTTAAGTTGGCACCAAAATTATTATTATGTCTGGTTCACCTGAATGTAGCATTCTCCTTTAAAAACCAATTCCATTTTTTGACCAATTGCAGGCGGAAGTCGACACCAGTGAAAAACACGGAAAATATAGAGGGCGCTGAACGCAAAGAGGACCAAAACGCCGCAGTGATGAGCTACGCGACGCTTCACGACTCCACCGGACGACACATCTACGATCACGTGTCGGACAACGTCTACGATTCGCCGTACAGCGACCATCTGTCGGACAACGTGGCGTACGGGCGCCGGAGCGACACCGATTCGGCGTACGAGCCGGAACCGACCGGGCCCAACGCGGTCGTTACAATCAACGGCGTCGCTGTGCGTTGAGTACATTGGAACCTCAGTAGCATACGCGTTTGTGCATTTGTAAAACTCCGTCGCTAATGTGTAACTGCGATTTATTTGTCGTATGTACTTACTAAGGGCCTATGCTAGCTGGAGCTGCGGGTGCATAGCGGGCGCACGCCTGCTAGGGGACTAGGTACTACGAAATTCGAAAACCGAAGTTCGTATCGTACCGTCCCTCTCACTCTAGTATTAAATAATATTATCCGTCGCTCGCGCCTCATGCAGTTAGCGCTGCTCATACTGTTTTTCAACAGGCGTCCACCCACTCCGTGAAAACCGCGTCAGCTAGCGTCGACCCTAAATTTGCTACAGTGATACTGTATTCCTGATTATGATTAGTATCAATTGCGGTTCCGATTATCCTTGCAATCGAGATGTTCTATTGTAGGATTCCACAAAACTAAGCTGGGTTTTCCGTGAAGTCGAAATACATTAAGTAAATATTGCACGTCAAAAATATCTATACACCTTTACGCCACTAAACATAAGGTCGATGTATACATATTTTGACGCTGCATATATATTTGTATTCGACTGTACTAAACGAATTTAGGTAACCAAATAGCCATCGTTACAATCGCTTGCAAACTTCCACTAAGTTACGCGTCTGTGTATAAAATGTAGTCGCTGTTTTTTAAGAATTAGTTTATTGGCTTATGACTAACTGTTATTGTATTTATTGACAATTGAAACGATGTTTATGAAGGTTTTATTCATAGACACCCTGTCTAAGTATCGTTGTTCCTCGTAGAGAGCCGAATTTGGTTACTATTTCAGGTATCATTTAGGTACTTACCTAATTTTTTGAGTAGTTTGTTTTCTCACTTGGCTGTACTTCAACGGTTTTCTTCCTTTAACTGTGTTGTGAGGTACTTATTGTCAAATTTTGAATTGCAGTTTTCGATACCCCACAACTTTGATTGAAAATAGGTTCGCTTTCAAAAGATCATTGGTAAGCTTAAAAAGATATTTTATAACGGTATAAAGGACAAGCTCACTTAGTTTGTATCTTGCGCCCGCTAGTAAATTATGAATTACGAAATACTTAATGTCTTTCTCACTAGTCCTAAACTCGGTTGACTATACACAAGGAACAAGAAGCCCTTAGAAAAATTCGTACGACATGGTTACCAATTTCTGTAGACTTGAGTGTTCAAATGAATCCCTGTTCCACAAAAATAATAGTGATCTACAATTTGATGATAATGATAAGTGCATTGCCAATTGTATCAAGTTATAGTGCTTATATTTTGTGGTTTGGGCCGATTGTAGTTTTAGTTCTAGGTTATTTGTCCGACGGACTCAGAATTGGGATCGTCGGATCTTTTATACTTAACTATTGATGTACATAGCTTATAGTAGGTAGTTTTAAATTGATAGTCAAGGCAAAAATGTACGTGAAGTGATCACCAACCCTTAACTAGGTACGAACCAAAGATGTCAAAGTGTTGGAGTTGTATGAAATTTATGTATTTATCGTAAATCGGCAGTTTAAAATTATAATCGTTCTTTTTACAATTTGTTATTGAATATATATTTTTTTACATTTTTATAACTATCAAGACTTCAATTAAATGTTTTATCAAGTACTTTACTTTATTACACTATGACCTTTTTTATGATTAGATAAAAACATAAATGCAAGCTTTTCTGTTTTAAATAGTGTTGTAGTTAGACTTTACGAACGCCATTGACTTATAAAAATGTCACTGACACGCCGCGATATTTTATCGCTAAACGCCAACTCGCACATAAACGTACTGATATCGCACGCTGTCCGAATGACTTTGAGTCAGTGGCGTTATAGACGAGGCAACTGTGGACAAATTCAGGTGTGGTTGGCGTTCAGATGGCTAATAATTTTTTGAATCTCGAGTTTTTAGATAACCCATAATTATTAACCATAAGTTAAATTTGAAAGCGTAAATTGCATTTTGAATAATTAGATTTAATTTGAATTAAATGAAATATGAGCAAAATGAGTTGTGATCAAGTAGAACAATCAGCGAAAATTATACAAATAAGAATACTTTATAAAATTTTGAATTAGTATGATAGGCTGATTGTGTGAAGAAAACATAGATATTATGAAAATGGTTTTTTCAGTGTACCTAACCATTTTAAGATGCTTATTTATACGTCTAAGTTAACTTACTCACTGCGAAACATTCATTAGTATAGTCAAAAATTACAAAGTACTTTCTCAACACAGCCAAACTTACTAATTATACTAATTATATTAAATCTGTGTAACTATAGTTACGACGAATCTTTCTGAAGAAAGTCGAGATATTTAACAAAAAATTGCCATTATCGTCACTTGAACTGCACTTAAACATACTTTCAGCTCACATTCTCCTAGCTTTATGTGAAACGAAAGTATTAACAAAGTAAAATTTATTATTTAGTTCGTAAGAAATTTCAGACAAATCCGTGTAGAGTCTGTGTCTTGGTTATTTGAGCTGTGCCACTGTATTTATGAATATAATAATTTTAAATAGGTACAAAAATGTATTCAATATGTGCTATGTGAACACACTCAACGCGGACTCTGCCATCTCATTTGTCTATAGTTACTTAGGAAGAGATAGGTATTTATTTTGTTATAATAATATCCAATTTTCTAGGTAATAAATAGATCTTGATGCCAAAATAATATTGCTATTTCTTCAATTATTTTTTATGAACGTACCTTAAATCTACTTAGTTGTAATGTTCTTTCGCATTAAAAGTAAAAAAAGTACATTAGTTCATTGATGTGCATACGCTTCTCAAAATATACCAATTAAGTTCTAATAAAACAAATGATTTTGTAAATAGAATAATTTAGTACTTACCTACTAATAGTATCTTCTATCTTCTAATTTTGACCCATGATTCAAACGTCAATAAGATGGCACTTTGGTACACTACGATTATTTCCACTTTCACACTCAGGATTTCTCAGTTTAAATCGTAAAGGTAAATTTAAAAAAAAAACTTTTTTGTTTTTTACTATCAAGCTTTTTACCTTGTCTAATATACAAAGCCGGAGTAGACAATGTCGCGATTATAAATGGCCAAATCTTGATTTCAATCATTGTAGAATTGCCAAGTGTCAAAGTTGACATAATCGTACTGTACCAACTCATTTTTAATAGAATGAGTATCTGTCCTAAAACTTTTATTTCTCGCACACCGCATGCGTGCGTCAAATGCAGCCCATGAATATGAGCTAAATTTAACTATCTCTTATTAACTTCACTAAATATTTTTGTTTGGCTAACTTCGAGCATTTAGAACAAGCAAAATTTCATTTTGATATGGAATATTCCGCCGCTCTACCACTCTTTGTGATAAAAAACCGAGCTGATTTCCTTTTCATCTACTAACATAAGTCTGTGCTCTGTATATACTATTATGTGTAAAATTAAAAGTAATTCTATGAAGCATTGCAGATAGAATAACGAGAAGTATATAGTACCCAATCTCATCGACATCAAAAGTGCCGTAAGGTACATAGATGTCAATGAGTAACCTGGAACGAACTCTGGCCCCTGTACCTCAGGATACGATGAAAAAATGGCCGCTATGTCGGCTGAACCACGTAAAGGGGCTGTAGATAGAAACGTTGTAATTTTTCCTGTTAGTCACATTTGTGAAACATTTTTCAAAGTGATTAGTGTTCATTAGCGGTTAAATGTAAGAGCATAATATTGTTATATTTTTATAATATAATTAAAATAATTCGTGGATCGATTTGTTAAATAAATGTCTTCGATGTCTAAATGTCTTTCAATTATTCTTGACTTACCTCCAGTTTAATCATCTATTGATTAAATTTATTTGACAGATAAATAAATGTGATGCCGTCTCTGTTTGTTTTGTTTTTATCCGTCAAGTAAAATTAATCAATACTTAGGTGGTGAAACAGCCCTCTAGTTTCCCATAAATGATAGCCGACTTCATATTGTTGCTTACCAAATAACTTAAACATGGAATGCAGTTTGACGTGCTATGGTAAACTTTATCAAATTATATTTAGAAGGGATTCGCGCTGTCATCGTTCATCCACCATTACCTCTCATATTTCGTTTTCTAGATTTTTTTTACCGAACAACGGCAAAAACTACTAGACACTGGCAAAATTGTCCTCCAATGGACAGAGCCATATTTTTTTAAAGAAACAACAATATATTTAGAAGTAAAAACCGCCAATAGGGAATATTACTGCGATGTTCTGCCGTCAGAATGCAGCACTAGCACGAAGGAATTGACGATTCAATCACGATTGAATGTCTTAAATGTCCCTAGGATGCCATGATAATATTATGGCATCCCAGGGACATTTTAAGGCATTATCATATTATTTCAATTAAATTTTCGGAAATACATATAGTTCTATCGTTACTATCGATGTAAATATCATGTTATTTTGTTACTAATAAATATGTCAATAGGTAATAGATACTATAGAAAAATATAATAATAATAGTACGATTATCTCCATTTTGACACTGCTTGAAATCAAGATTTGGTCATGGCCACGACAAAACGTCTAATATCCTGCTTTGTATATTAGACAAGATTTTTACCTAGCTTAATAGTAAAAAACAAAACAATTAGTAATTTGTCGTAATTTGTTTGTATACCTTTACGTCAAAGTGAAATTAATCGTAGTGTAAAACACCATACCACAATTTCTATTGTAAACTGGTTCAACTGCCAAAAACTATTAAGTTGATTAAAGTTAACACTGCGGCCAGTGGCGTAGCGTGGACTAATGTAGACGTGGGCGAAGTCGTATCTGCGAGGCCCCTTTTCTATGGACGCATCCCATTTAAAGAAGCCTCATGGGGCTCTTTTAAGTGCAAGGCCGTGGGCGAGGGCCACACCGCCCACGCCTAGCTACGCCATTGCTTGCGGCCTTGTTGACCAAAACTACAAATAATTTCAATTAGTTTATTGTATAAAATTGACAATACACCAAGAGGACAATTAGCCTTATATTATAACATATTCATGTAAAACTTTATAATTTTCACCTACTTACATACCTATCTTATAAATTATTATGACATTTACATTATTATCAAATTCACAATGGTATGACCACTGCAGGTGAAGATTAAAAACTTGGACATTAGTAGTTGAAAAAAATCGTATGAAACATTTTTTTTTATTAAATGCTCCAATCGTTCACTCTAAACTCAAGTAGTAAAGATCTTTCAAATGGTTAAATTCACCTTTAGCTTTTGTATAGTGTACCAAATTTCCATAACAAATGAACATTTTCCAGTTCACATTTAGTATAGGTGGGTGAAGACCAAAAAGTTGCACAGCGTTAAAGCTTTATAGCAGGTTGTTATAATTTCCATTAACTTTTTCCATTGTGTCACGAAAATTATCCATATGTATGATGATTAATTTTCTTGTCACAATGGAAAAAGTTAATGGAAATCATAACTAAGTACCTGCTAACGCAGCTTTAACGGTGTGCAACTTTTTGGTCTTCACCCAGGTATAGTCTAGTATAGTCGACTACAGCTCAAAATCCATTCTTTAATTTAATAAGATTTAATTTATTCCATTATTTAAGACTACCAATTCTTTCTGTCACATGGAGTAAGATGTGGGTAGAAAGAAACAGCGAATACGATCGCGAATACATCCACGTAACACTACTTACATACAGCCACAGTATTAACTACTAAGACGGTAAAATGTTACTGGATTCAGGCGATATTTAGGTATGTACTATTAAACGCCACAAATGCAAATAGTTGTCGAGTTCACGCCACGCCATCATGCCTTACGCCAAACGAAAAATTGCACGACATAGTTGCAAAAATATTGCTACTGCTATTATAGTCATAAGGATCGGTGGCGTTGGCGTTGACGCACGACTGCTTACAGCAACGGGTGTGGTTAATGTACGACCGAGTATTTGTCGACCCGAAATATATGATAGCAAAGGATATACTAGACCGTGCCAGGCACGGGCGTGTATCATACGAAGAAGTCGCTCGTGGCGACCAAGGGAGATAGGCCAGGGGAACTTATCCACATCAGGACGTGTATTGTACCAGTAGAGTATTCCGGGTCGACATTACTGTGCGTGCCCTCAGCAACTTTGTTCACTATTGGCGTTCACAATAAAGGCCAACGTTTAAAAACACTATGTTTTAAATCAGGTTGTGGTTTTGTTTTTAAATCCCTTTTTTATTGTGCTCAGTCTAAAAGTTACGACTGCAACAGGCACCAATTAAATATTTTAGCGAGGTTGCATACTTTCGATAATTTGATACTGGCCATTTTGCTGTCTGTGTGAATGTGTGATTGTCTTCTAAAAACGTCAAAGCGCAACTGACAAATACATAGGTTTGACATAGGTATTATGGGTATTATGAGTGTAGAGTTAGAAATGAAGTAGAATTATCAACTTAGCAAAACACACGAATATCTTTTAAAATAATAATTAATTCAAAAATAAATGAAATCAACTAACTTAAAATGAAAAAATATTTTTGGGGTGTCTGAGGTTTTCAGTTATTTATTTGTAGTTAGTACACGCATACGCACCCGGCTTTGCTGATGTAGCAGAATAAGAAAAAGGTCAGGAATCTATCCCGTAGGAATTTAAAAAAAAACCATATTACACCATCATTACACCTTTACTAATTGGCCATGTTTTAAGCTGAGAGTTTTTTTTCCTTTTTTATGTACAGTCGAGTTCATAAACGCCTGCGCAAATTGGATCATAAATATCTGAACACGCTTCAACGCCGTTAACAATACTCGTGCTCACATATTTTTGATCACATTTTTGCTCAGAAGATTCAGAACTCGACTGTAATAGCAGACAAACGAGCAGACGGTTCACTTGATGTTAAGTGATTACCGTCGCCCATAGACATCCGCAGCACCATCAGGACTGCAGATGCGTTGCCGGTCTTGTAAGAAATGGTACACTCGCGTCATTTTGGTTAGTCACCTTACGCTTTTATAGATGATCTTTAAATAGATATATTTTTAAAGCTAAACTAGATAGTGTCGACGTTATTTTAGGATATTTTTATTAAAATATATCAGACTCAATTGCTACTCTAGCGTCACTCTGGATTTGGAACTGTTATTTACCGCTTCAAGCTGCAGACTTTTGCAACTATATTATGTAATATGTAATAGAATGTTTTCCTTCAGTCTACAATCCATAAGCTGTACATAACCAAGTTTGCTAATGTCGCGTCGTTCGGAACTCGAAACAAAAAATCGGTTGTCTTTCTCATTTGAATCATCAGAAACCCGAAGAAAACCGACTCGAGATACATCAATATTCTGGTTGTACTTTAGAAGTATTTAATTTATAGCACTTTTCTACTCTAAAAATGGAAAAAATAAAAAGGAACAGAAGGAAACAAAAATAAACCAACAAAACTAATTTAATCAAGATATTTATTTCATTTAACTCTTATCTCTGGAAATAAATAAAAAAAAACTATAATGAACAAAAATTTCAGAATTGCTAAGTTAAAAATGCTACGAATTTATACATTAAAATAGTTTCTCGGGTCGACGGCTTCTAAACATTTTAAATAACATTAAATTAATATTTTTTTTATTAAATTACATTCTTTGCTTTACAACATAGCCGCGTGCGACGTTAGCAGGGCCATACATCATAAACATAATCATAACTCAAACATATTATTATAGTTGATTGAAACTTAGATAAGTACTTAGGGCAGGTTCTTTAAAAGAGCGTGATGCTTGACAGTGCCATACCGCCGTTTTGGTCGTGGTATAGTAACAATTAGTAACACCAACCATAAGTCGGCCAAAATGGTTGAAAAACTAAATATAGCTGCAGCGGAAGTCAGTAACAACTTGGAACCTCCAAACCTCGGGGTCAAATGGCTGACACTTGTCTTCAATAAATAATAAGTGGGCTTTAAAAATAAAAATAAAAATGACGTAAGCATTGCGAGGTCATCCATCCCTTATCGAAACTAAAAAGAGCAACTACAAATCGCTATTAATATATTTTTAATGCTTTTACTCGGAGCGGTCGGCCAGTGGCACTTTGGTGTTATTGGCAAAGCACGTTCGGCACCGGCAAACAAAAACCTTTTGCTTTTCAAAATCACAGAAAAAAAATAACAAAGCTAGAAGACTACGCCCGAGCCGACTCTATGAATAGGACAAAGTATGTTTCGAAAATTAACTATTTGCAGCCACAGTCGCTACGATGCGGGGGTAACACGCGTCAGTCATTTTAGCAATATATCATCCTGATTAAGTTTTGTGTATGGTATTAATGAGTAAAACGTTTTAAATATAAGCATAGTTTCTAGGAGAAAGATGTAGTACAAAATTTAAAGAATCACACATTGGCAGGTCAATTAGAATAAAAATACAGTATCGACGACAAATCAAGGACTTCAGTTTCGTTCAACTCATTAACCTCAACTCCGGACAACGATAGAAACCAAACTTTATTACGATGTTACACGCTTTTTGTCTCGGCACTAAATGCTAATGCAGTCAAAAATACAATTTAGCAAAGTCTTCCTACATTATTTACTTACGTTACCCCCTTAGGTTAGGACGCTGTGGATTCACCTATTTAGACGGCTAAAATTACACGTAATTTTTCTTTTATCACGAAAAGTCAAAGGGATGACAACGCTTATGCTAAACGTCGCTATCAAGTCAAGTTCTTTCTATACACGCATGCAATGACACACATGAAAACTGTATCTATACACTGTCTAATTATTTAGGCGTAATCATCATCATAATTGAAATGCTACAGGAGTTGAAACCAGCTAACGGACCAAGGTTGTATGTACTGTGACTACAATTAAAAATACGATGACGTTTACATACTTTAGAATAAGTACCGTAAGGTCGGGTTACTTTGACCCATTGCAGGTTTACTTTGGCCCATATGAAAACCACATAAAGAAGGGTCATAAATTACATTATTGTCACAGTTCTCTCTAACGTATTATTAAATTTAAATTACTTTACGCGATTTTTTTTATTCTTACAAGGCGAAATGAACTTTTTAAACAATAAGCAAAAGTTTACCGAAATAAGTCGTGGCAATTTTATTTTAACCTTTCGATTTATAGTCAACTTACAGAAGCTGGCGTTTCAGTGTGAACTTTACAGTCGAGGAGACTAAATCACGAACCAGAGTGCCTTCTAATGTCATGTTGACATCCCAAACATTTGCCAAAGAAATTGTAGCGAAATTAGTTAACTGATTATGAAAAGGTTCCACCCTGGTACGTGGTTCAGTTTCTTCGAATGTACAAAGTTAGTATAACGACCATTAATGTTAAACCGGCAGTTCCCTTTGATTCGACGACTGGTTTGACATTGACTGTTACCATTGAGCGAACTTTTGGTGCAATTGACAATAAAATTACGTAATTTCGTATATAGAATGATTTCTTTCCGTGGTTCGTAACCATAGGGTTGCAATTCTTGGGATCGATGTCTATTAAAAAATATCTTTGTGTTCCTGCTAGTAACATCTAGCAAGCAATATTAGGACCCTGTTTTGATGCGTACTTAATAATAATAACCTTTAAGCTAATCTTTACTACCAACAGAAAACAAGTTCTCAATGGTAATGTTATTTGATTGTAGTTGTTCTATGCCTTTATGGTGGAGGATCACATTAAAATTCATTTATTGAATACGATTCTTAGATAAAAAAAATATTGAGATGATCGAACATTATTAGAACTGTTTAGTGCGAGATCGGGAACGTATATCATAATATCTATTTTTTTGCCAGATGGCGACCCCGGGCGTTCCAATACTGCATTTGTGAACACTCTGTATACAAAATGACGTCAATTCTACGTGGTCCGGGCCAAAAGTTCACCCCTTTATGATTATAGTAACTTAGTGCAACGCAGCTTTAGACACCTAAATTTCAAACTTTAGTCTTATTTGTATGTCGCTGTTCTTTATTTATGCAAGTTTAAGTACAGATTTGATACCAGGATTCCATAAGTAATAAATAATTTTCTGCATCATTTCTGTATAAAGTCAGTGTCCAAAAGTCGGACATGATATCAATCTTTATTATTGTAACTAGAACCTCCTAGGCGCCCGTACTTATACTTAATCTTATTCAATATTAGAAAAACAGTAAATATACAGTGATTATGAACACTTTTCTCTTCTTCTAGACGAGACGACGTCTAAATAAGTGATTGATCTTACGAAAACATTTCATATCCAGTTTCGAGATTCTCTAGATTTTGTAAAGTACAAGTTTTTTTTTACAGGAATTAGAATCCGTATTATGTACTCGTACAGTACAAAAGTATTAAGTATTTTCCAACATGAACCAAATGTGATATACTAAAAGAACTCGACTGACAAACATTAAAAATGTTTTTTTTTGCGTGGACTTTTGCACTATTTTACTTCCTTCTAATATTAAACAAAACTAATTACAGAAACACAAGAGATAACGGTGTAATCATATATAACATACAACATGCTCGGTGCGTACAAACTCATAATATCACATAACCAATTCATTTGCAACACTATTGCTTAAAAACACTATGCGCATATAAATATATATTATTAGTAATTCGAGATATATATAACTAAATGAAAATTAATACGCTTCCGCGCTATAGTAGTTGTAACATAAAACTAATCTACTTTACAAGACTTAAAAAAATCTAGGAATAAGTGGATGTTGAAAAGGACGGCGAACGGGGGGTAAAGGATTGCTTGGCCGTTCATCTTACCAAAAATTACCGGTATACCGCTTCAATACCGGTATTAACGATGCTAAGAGCAACATATACAGGTATTTTGGTCCCGATTTTAAGACACGGCTGTACAAAGCTGTATAATCTGACCTGGTAGTCAATATTGGAGCTGCAACCAATTTTCATTTACAGGCAAAAAGGGTTGTCCTGTTTTATATGATACTTATTTTTAAATTTCGAACACTAAAAATATAATCAATGCACTATGCCAATAACGCCAATCCGCCGTCCCCGGGTACATCGGAAGATAAATAAATATATTATAATACTTTCATAACGTAAAAGGAAGATTTATGTAATTGAGGCACGTCGATTTTTTAGAAAGTCTTAATTACACTCTACGAACATTGATCCTAAAATCATACCACATTAAGAATAAATACATTTTGTCTTAAAAAAATAATTTAATTACGATGACATACATTTTTTAATAAAAAAAACTTCGGAATTTCAAACTGTCGGTAAAATGGTAAAATTTCGACGATCGCTTTTGTTTTAATTGTATTATAAAAAAAATAACATGATAAGCTTTTAAGCCAAATCATTAGTCACTCTATGAAGTCAAATCAATACAATACAAATACATTCAAAATACAAGAAAAAAAAAACATATTTTTTATAAAATTAAATAAAAATAAAGACGAACATTTAATCCTCCTTTTATAATTTTCCAATAATTGATGACAAATTATCACGTATTGCTGACTTGATAATTATTTAAAGGAAGATCAGTCTCGATTAGAAAAAAAAACCGCAATTTCCAAGACTATACGGTCGTCGATTTCAACATTTGACCCTTTCTTTACAATATTTCATCATTATTAAATGTAATGTGGCAAGACTGTATAACAGCCGACATCCTCGGCGTGACAGCGAAACGAATTCATTACAATAACAAACAAATATTATATTTCGATATAAACGGAATTTATAAGCTTCACAGCGTCTTCAAACACACCAGAATTTGATTATTTTAAAGGAAAGAGTATTGCCTAAAAATAAATTTGACTTAGTATTTACAGACGAGGAAAAATAGTGGGTAAACAGCACTATGGGCTTACGCTAGCTGCCGCGGGTGGTCACGGGCGCGGGTGCAGGTATATTTTATTATATATTGCTCATACCCCGCCGTGTTGCCCTCCAACAGGCGTCCACCGGCTCCGTGCAAACCGCGTCAGCAAGTGCAGGCCTTAGCTAGATACTATTGAAGCAAGCCTCATTAACGCTGCGACAGTGTCATTAAAATTTGTCATTTCATATACGACCAGAGACGGGAATATTCGTTGCACTTTTGAGCTGACTTAGTATCGACATCTCTTACATTCCAGTAGCCATAGAAAAGACGTATATAGTAGATACCGGATGACGCGAGCAAAATGCCATCCTGCTCTTACGCTTAAGGTGCGTAAGAGGGCTTGAGTTCTCGTCGCATAGCAATGTCGCGAGTCTTTTTACACTGTCAGAAGCGTCAATGAAAAAGAACTAGGAACATTTCAGTCGCCAGTGACAAAAATATGTGAGCAATATACAACACTGTAGATTAACTTCTTTTATCAAAAATTAAAAATCTTTTTGCATTTCAGATTATAATGGTATTCCTTTTAAAGGCCTAACAAACAAAGTTTCAGCGCAAAGCTTCCATCGTTGTTTTGTAACATTAATTCGGTTTAGTTTATAACTTAACAAAAACCACCCACATTATTCGACGTGTTTTCAATTACTAACACAGTTCACGAATACCATCAGCGGCTACTATAATTGGTCTTAGTTCCAACACGCGAACCCGGCCGCTATACCATAAACGTCATAAGTTTTGTTTGTAGTACAGGCTGAATCAACCTGATCATTTAAATTATTGCGTCAGTGTGTTCGAGAAACGCTGTGAAGCCAGTATGAAAGGACTAGTTCCCATACGAAGTGAGCGGATAGTGTAAATACTGTTGAAATGCCTCACTGTTCTATAGGGGTTCGCTTAGGCAACGAGTATTACTAGATTTAGGCCTCCATCACTTGGACAGTTTGCTGATGACTCGGATGAGGGCCCCGTTTTCGTCCTTTAGCCGTTGATTTTCGGCTTGGAGCGCTTGCTGATACTGCAAACATTAAATCATTATGAGCACGACGTCGATGTATACTTTTTTGTTTGATGTTATTTACAAATGTTGGAGATCAATTAGGGTTTCATGACAGGTGTATACCGCTAGATGGCGTTAGTGTCAAGATCCGTTTGACGTCACAGTTTTGCTTGCGATTGGCTCATTTATCTATTCAACCAATCATAAACGTGACGCAAATGGCAAAGTTGTCAAACGGATAACGCGATACTAGCGCCATCTAATCTGTCACAGAAACCGTCGTATTTGAATGTGCTAAACATATACCTACCAACTGTGTTAACGAAAAAACTTAGACACTAGTTTGACATACGTTTATCACTATTATCACGTCCCAGGTCTAAATTAAACTGTCGTTTAAAGCACTACTAACACGCATGTCTATGTTTTGTGTGATAGACGGTGATTAATTGTTTATTTACTTGTAGTATGCGTAGTGAAGAATTTGCTAAATGTCATTGTATGTTCGATTTATAAGTTCGCGGGTGTTTTTTTTTAACACATAGCTGGTTTCGATCTAATAAGTCTATAATAGTAGGGTGACCGAAAGTTATATTATACTAAATAAAATATTTCCTAATTGAATTCAAAACAGTTCGTACGAAATATATTGAATTTACTGGCTTTAAAAAACCAAAAAATCAGGCACTCGCACAACGGGTTCAATTCAATTGTGCACTGGTTTTGTAACAAAATAGTTGTGGCAGCCGATCCTGGCAATAGTATTTTTATACGCCGTGTTTTTATTGATTTCTGTTAACTTCGACTACCTGGTAATTAACTTCTGGCCATAAGAAAAAAACTGTACAGAACAAATCACAGTCATTGTAAAGGTCAATTACACAAGCTTGACGTGTGACATTGATGTAATACATCAAACAAACTCACTTTTTGACCGTCTTTTACCAAATATGCATAATTCAAGAACTCATTACTTAGTTAAAAACTTTCACAAAGTTAATCCATACTAATCTACTAACTAACTAACCGTGGGATCTTTTAGGGAAGGCTTGAGAAGAATGTGGCTTGCACCTTCTCCTTAAATATTTGAGAACATTCCTTTGTTAATATGCTTATATATTATATGTATTATGGTCATATATATAGTAGTTTATTTATTTATATTGTAGTTTATGTATTATATTGTTTAAAGCACTGTATAGTAGCTTCCATTATTTTAACTCTAAAACTCACCCTTTGTCGGACCCTAACGTATTGCTCCTCTCCTCTCATCCACTCAAAGGTTGACTGGTAGAGATCCCTTAAAGGGATAAGTCCGCCTTTGTACAAGTATCTTAAAGTTTGTCAGTAATGTTTTGTTAATTTTCTTTTGTACAATAAAGAGTTTACATACATACATACATACATACTAATATTATAAATGTGAAAGTGTGTCTGTATGTTTGTCCGTCTTTCACGTCGAAACGGAGCGACGGATTGACGTGATTTTTGGCATAGTGATAGTTTATGGGCCAGAGGGCTGCTTTTTATCCCGGAAAAATGCACAGTTCCCAAGGGCGCGCGATAACCGAAAACCACGCAGGCGAAGCCACGGGCAAAAGCTAGTAAAGTCATAAATTTAGCTTTTTAACTGTTTACCGTGCAGTACATTATAAAAGTTTTTGTTTCTTGACTATTTTTTTAACAATAAGACTTAGCCACTAGTGACTTAGAGAAATTAACGGTAATCGAAATTAACACGGTGCATATTGACCCGCTCACACAGTCTATAATGTAGTAAGTACACATGCGGCGTGTGTGTGGGATGTTACACTTTTCCCACTCCCTTACACTTGCATAAATACGACCTGCGTTGTTGTGCACAATTACGTATGACGCAAGTTGCAAAACATTTACTTTCTGGAGTAAGACATAGAACAGTAGAAATTAAATTGAGATAAAACTTTCTCAGTAAATGTCGTATTGTCGTAAGTTAGAGACAATTTCAGATTTAAAAAAATTGTTCCGTTTTCTTTTGTATTTCCTATTGTTTTATGTCATTCATAATCTGGCCGTTTTGGTGTGATTAAGGTTCGAAGGTGTGTGTAAGTTATCAACAACAGTACATCTTTTAAAGGTACACTACGCCATTCGTTGACCTGTCGAGCGAAACGATCGCTTCTTACCTGCAGTGCAGAGCCTTAAATTTAACAAAAATATTTACAAACTGCTCATCTGTGTTAGGGTATTTTAAAACCGGCATCGGGTATTTTAGTATCACAATCCATTCTAAAGACAACCCTAGATGTTGAACAGTGGTAAGTGCCGATACGATCGAATGATCCTAACTACTGTATGAAATGATCTATTCGGGCGGTAACGTTTCTATTTCGTCTTTACGTGATTCACGGACAATAACAAGGCATGCAGCACACTGTAGCGCACACTGCGGTGCTGTGTTTTATACAGACCAACCTTTTAACCTGCCCCAAAGACAATAAATACTATGAGATCTTACTGCTTAATAGCAGTACGCAGTAGCAGTGCAGTTTTACCCAGACAGCGAGTAGGGATGGCATTTACTGACAACGTCACTCGCTGTCTGGGTAAAATGTTGCCCATTATACATGGTGTAATCGTTAAGTGTGCCCAGGCGATTATTCCGTAACTATTACAGATATCAAAAAACTGTGAACTGATATCGAAAGTACGTTACCTAATGAGTGAAATGACATTTACTTTTTAAAAATAAAAAGAGAAATATCCATCATTTTGACATCAAACACTCCCATACATATAGTACGAGATTAGATACAAAGGTTTTAGTTTCCTTATTTTAAAAGGTTATTTTATAAGCTTAGAACTGATATAAAAGATAGTTTTATTACTTTGTTAGGTTAATAAATAGTTTTCTTAAATATCATTACCAAGCTTCTACAATAACCTTTTAAAATAAGGAAACTAAAACTTTTCTACTAATCTCGTACTAAATGTATGGGATGGGAAAAATTATGGATATTTCTCTTTTTATTTTTAAAAAGTTAATGATGTCATTTTACTCATTAGGCAACGTACTTTCGATATCAGTTCACAGTTTTTTGATCTGTAGTAGGTACGGAATAATCGCCTGGGCACACTTAACGATTACACCCTGTAAACCTATATTTTTTTAATAATTACCGTATTTAAACAGAAATGACCCGTCAAAGAATAAAGAACTACTTAGTCCAATTATTTATACGCCGTGTTTTTCTTGATTTGCGTTACCTTCAACAAACAGCCCAATTTATTAATAGGAACTACTTGGTAATTAACTACTTTACCAAAAAATATTTTTTTCGATAATTTTTCTTTCATGTATTCACAGACAAAATAAAAAGCCAAGGGCCAAAAAAAAACTAAATTGTAAAATTATGAAAATTGAAAAGTTACATTGACATGCCGCATAAGAAAGGCTTACTTTTTCAGCCTTCTTTTGCAAAATATCTATAAATTAAGAACACTTTGGTTACAGACTTAAAAAAAAGACTTATATTAACTTTTACTTACACTTTTTTACTTCGCATAATTTAGTATCTCAATTCTTGACTATCTTTTTAAACGGTAAGAGTTAGGCCACTAACGTTTTGAACACATCAACATCATATTATCTGCAACATGTTCCCTTAAAGTTAACGGAAATCAAATATGTCACTTTGTATACCCACACTTTTTTTTACACGAAATCTCATGTCACGTGAGGACAATCTCTAGCTCCTGAGTCGTGACCGCTGAAAATTGTCTGATAAAACACAGTACATAACGACATGTCTACGCCTTTCGACTGAACTGTTAGGGAAAGAACACTGGGATTCTTCTTAAGAAATGGTCTAAACAGTGGATTGCTATCCTTGTATCTCAGTAGCAAAAGCAATTTACCGACATTATCCATTTCCATGAACGAGATGGTAAGCGCCCTAATTCTGCCAAATTATACGGATAATGACCATTGACACCATAAACATAATATAACTAGCGAAAATAGACCTACAGTGGTGCGAGTGAAGAAACCGATCCTTACGGCATAAGCTATGTGTGGGAAAGAGATAAAATCAATATGACAGCGTGACCCGTTTTGAATCAGAGAGCCTCCTTTAGCCTCCTGTCTTTGGTAACCTGAAGTTTCTAGTACCTACTTTACTGCAACAGCCCTTAAGATTTATTTGTACTGTGTACCTTAAGTACCTATATGTCGATACCGGATATACGGGGATACCGGGTATACAGTACCTATGGTTATCGACAACTCATATTTACCAGTGAGGGCAACTCTAAAACTCACACAGACATTTACAAATTTACACAGCCAGGCCCATTTCACTTTCGGTCACGCTGTCAAGCAAGGTCTGTATGTCTAAGTAATATTACGTTTATGATTGACACAGTCATGGGATATTTATAAAACAATATGTACAGCAACATCTAGACATTTAACACACATTTCAAGGCTTTGCCGGGAAGATCAAACGTAGCTTTGTCATGCTGTCAGTCCGTCTTTCAGTGGAACACACGTTCAAATCAAACCTGCATAACTGTCGTTTTCTGCAGCTGGCTAGATGGCGCTAGTATCGTGCGTGAGGTCTGCTCGACAAGTTTGACATTTGCGTCACGTTTGGGATTGGTTCATAACTAAATGAGCCAACCGCAAGCAAGACGTCAAACAGATCTCACAATACTAACGCCATCTAGCGATCCACCTGTCACTTCAAGAATTTGTCCCTTTACGCTCGATTTAGGGTAAATCGTCAATTTCAGGCACCGATCAACAGCTGGCCACCTTGCACTAAAAAATAATTCTAGTCACCTATAAATAGAATTCATTATTAAAAGGTGGCCAGTAATTGACGATTTGAAACGGAATCATAACATCCCAAGAAGGACGGCAGTTCGAAAAACGTAGACAAATCGGACGCAAGTTAGATACGTATCAAAAGCATGCTCGCCATATCACACGGTTAATATGCATATCGCATTATAAATGGGGGGGGAGGGCGCGCGACACTTAACAGCGAGGGGTGGGCCGACCGGCTGCGTTAACGACCATGGCCTCTGAGAACTACAAGGTTTCTATGATTTGGATATAGTTGCTTTTGAACTGGTAATATTAAGGAAACACTTTTTTGTATTTAAAACTGACCAGCGATTTAGGCCAAAGATATAGCATATTGGTTCAGACCTAAAGTCCTATTTATTCAGGCCATAAGTAGCCCTGAAACTTGTTTTTTAGCAAACTTTTTAAACAAAGGTAAAACTATAGCAAACAAAGTATACTTCGTTGTTTTTTTTTTTACTTTTTTTTTCAAATAACTAAAATAATGATAAGACCCCGTTGTCAAGCGGGCAGTTTGGTGGCTACCTAGCATTAGTGATGTGTAATGCCATTAAAAAACTTTATTAAATTGAGTTTACACATAATTTGTGTTCCCATACATAGCTACAACGTCGAGACTTGGATAGTTTGCATTGCACATCACATCACTAATGTTAGCAAGCCATCAAACTGCCGCTTGATAACGAGGTATTATAATGATCCTGCAAGGGAACATCCAAAATATGTCATCCAATAAGTAGTTGAGCAAGTGAAAGAACCGTCTCACGAACAAGTGCAATCAAAATTTAAATCGGTAACACTTGACGCGGTACCACCTCCACATTTACTACCTCTAATTCCCCACCCTATTATAGTAAGACAAGAGACCAATGGGTGTCAACGCTTGTTCCGGCCGACCTTACGCCGCGCTCAACACAATTTACCTATTTCGTTGCCGAGTGGGTAAGTTTGCTGACGACGCGTGTGAGGGCACGGTTCTCTGCCCTCAACCTTTCGTTCTCTGCTTTTAGTTTTTGCAATTGCTACAAAACGAACACCACGATTATTTCCGTTACACTGTACAGGCCCTTGTTGTACAAGATTGTTCTAATATACATAGTGATGTGTATGATATATTTATGTGAGTGTTTGTTGGTAATTTTATATCGGTGCTCGCCGTTGAAGTCGACTAGTAAGTTATCATTCAATCAGTCAATAGAATTAAATTTATTGCAAACAAAAATGGTAACAGAGCATTCCATTTAGCATGACCTTTATAAGTAACCGATTTGACTCCATTTTACTCTCGGAACTTTACGCTTTACAATAGCACAATAAAGCGACTCAAATATCATCTATAAAGTCATCCACATAAAACTGTACAACTTTAAGGGAATATTCAGGTAACTTCGCAGGCGAGGACCGACTACTTCAGACGAATTCTAATTCATAAACAACGTTTTAATACGATACCTTTAATTCCTCCTCCATTTCAGATAATTTCCTTTCCATTGCTCTCTTCTCGCGTTTCTCAGTATCGGAGAACGAATTCTGATTCTGTAAAAATGAAACATATACTTAGTAATTCTCATTAAACATTTACACAGTTAAATACGTAATAGCAAGCGTGGCCGCAAATGTAAACCAATCAAAAACATTTCGCTTTCGCATATTGAAATTATTAAAAAAAATGGCATACACATTTAATTTACACTAAATACGTAGTCAGAAAGTTGTTAGTGCTACAGTATATTATATGTGAGACAATTTATTTATAAGTCATAATTATTGTTAGGCATTTTTTATTCCCGCTGAAACCGCGTGCATTTTTCATAAATTTTTAAATGGTCACCTGTAGAACTCTATAGGTTAGGTTAGGTTTGTTTTATAACAATTCTGAAAAATAAATAGTTTCAAAGAAAAAAAAAGAGTTGTTAAATATTAATTATAACAAACATCATATTATGACTAACAATGTGTACGTATGTACGTGTGTGTACGTATTTAGGTATGTTAACTCTTTATTGTACAAAATAAGAAAACAAAACACAATTGACATCTTTGAGGATATATATACAAAGGGGAACTTATCCTTACACCCCCCAGCACCAATATCTGACACCGCAAAGCGTGCATAAATATCTGATATCACTCTATTTCTAGAGCCGTAGGACGTGTCAGATATTTTGCTCGCTCCACTGTGGCAGATATTAATGCAGATGACTGTACAACAGCTTATAACATAATTTAATTAAATCCATGTAAATTAGTATTCTAACGAATGCCCCCTGTATGTCAGATAAAGCTATAAAAGCAAACCTTTTTTTGAAGACTAAGATATACAGGTACTTTAGTTAATAGGTACACCCATACAGTAAAGTGTTATATAATATTATTTTGTAAACTAGATGACTCATTGCTCTGGACAACATCGGGCTTAGAGCCAATTTCTAATGGAATTATACATGTATTTAAATAAAACCAATACTTCGTAGTTAAACCTGTCCTTTTCTAACGGACCGCGTCATTGTCAAGCGAAACAAGGATAGTTGCGCAGCTGATCTTAATTCGCAGTTAGTTCATACGGCGGTATAATTGGAAATTCGTTTAGCTAATGGAAGTTTCTGCGACAGAATAGTTTGCGTCAGTAATGTGAATCTATTCGACAACTTTAATATTTGAAATTTGAAATAATACATGAAAAAAAAATACAATTTCAATACTACGTAATTCGAAAACCGAAGTTCGCACCGTACCGTCCCTCTCACTCTTGTATTAAATCAAGCGTCAGTGGGACGGCAGGATACGGAGCCCGAATCTCGCTCCCCGCAGCTAAAAATTATAAAGAAAAAAATATTAGCTTTAAACTAAAAAAAAAACAAGTATTAAGTACCTATGTAGTTGCGAAATCGCGAAGCGATCCCAGCTCAGCTTGCATCACGTTTGTGATTGGTAAAATAACTAAATAAGCCAATCGCAAGCAAGACTGTTACGTCATACAGACCTTAAGATACTAACGCCATCTAGCGATATTCACCTGCCGGAAAACTCCATTGAATTGATACACGTATAACATGCTCCAAACTTATTAACGTTTCGTAAGCAGGAAGTAACAAAATACAGCATTCTATTCCCATTATAGATAACAATATAAAGAACAAAAACATAGCCTTAAATTTGCCTAAAAACCAATATCACAACATTTAAAAAATAAGCACACATCGCACAAAGATGCCCCTAGGGCCTCGTCCAACTTCAAATTTGGACTGTTGTCGGATTTGGCTCAGTTGTACAGTAAAACTATTGACTGCATTGCAGAATAAACATGACCATATAATTTTGAGAAGGCCACCATTACCATCGGTGTCAATCCATTTCATATAAACTTTCTTATTAATTAAATCTAACAAAAATTTTAGTACATTCAGCCAATGTTCAAAGTGTGACGCATCAAAGACGAATTTCCGATGACAAATCTCTGCAAGAGCGTTCATTTGGACTAGCTCAACCAATGGAGGAAATATTCCCGATTAATTTTATCATAATTTGTATGTTGGTACACTTGCTTAGGCGGCAGGTAAGCTAAAGTATATTTGCGATTGCAGTAGTCATGTTAGTTAGTTATATTACTTAATATCGCAAAGCAAAATACACACACACACACACACAAAAGAGTACAAAAAATGTCAGCACGGTCCCCTTACTTCGCATGGGCATCACCCGTCCTACGCGTCACACGCTACCTTACCGCACCTCTCACGCGTCACGCGCCCCCCGCGTCAACACCGTTTGCGATACCCGTGTGATGTTGGCACCAGACTTGTACCACTGCTCGGACGTGGCTTAAAGACGACGCCGCGTAAAGAGCTTTATAGTCGGAGTTGCCATCCTCCGTGGGCTTAACTCGCCCACATTCCATCACGTGTCCCCCGCGTCACGTGACCCCCTCGTCAAGCGCCCCCGCGTCACTCACCACTTGCAACAAGCCTCACGCCACAGCAGCTCGGGCTCGAACAGCGCGCAACCACTGATGCCGCGTAAAATGCTCTATAGTCGGAGTTGTCGCCATCCTTCGTGCGCTAACTCGCCCACATTCCATCACGCGTCCCCCGCATCACGTGACCCCGCGTCACTCACCACTTGTGACAGCAGCGTGATGTTGGTGCGTGCCTCGCACAGCTGCTTCTCGCACGTGGCGAGCAGCTTACGCAGCTGACGGACCTCCGCCTCCGACGCCTCGTAAAGTGCTTTGTAATCGCGGTTGTCGCCATCCTCCGTGCGCTCGCTGCCGGACTGAAAAATAAATGATGCACTCGTGAATATAAATCAAAACCTAAGATACCAGTTTACATGCAAATAGTAGCATGCCCAGTCTTTTGGTTTCGACTAATACTGAACCTTTGACTTCATAGAAGACGTATTATTGTTGTACGTGTCATTGAGCAAATAAATGAATTTGAATTAATTAATATTTAAGTACGAATGCTATGCCATGAAATGAGCACATGTCGGCAAAATTTTATGTCCCAAGATTATACAACTTGAGATTTTAGGATTATACATCTGTTCATTGTGAACACCGGATTTGACACCAGTGCAGTGGTGCCACCCAGCCCCATCTCTACTTATTTATTAATTCAATGGCATGGCATTATTTAAAAGTCGTTTCATGCAAACACTTAAATCTATGATAAAAAGATCCTTCTTTTCACTGGTTTATGTCGTTTCTAAGAGTCTGTTGGATTCCCATCTCCACAAACAAAATCACATGAATGCAGCAAATTATTGGGTTTTTTAAAATATCTACTCTCTGTATCTGTCTTAGTCTTAGACCCGACCCAGGGTTAACCCTCTCCCCCCAACCCCCATGAACGCCTCCAGGATCCGCCCACGTTCATAAGTAATAAAATAATACTAGGAATAATTTTATTGTAAAAAAAAGGGTTTAACACCGTTCCGACAGGTCTGAAGCCACAGTAAAATATTATTTCACTTCCCGTGGGAATATAATCTATGACATTTACAGTGGAAAAGCTCATGGTTCCAATGTGCTGAAGTTTCGAAACGCCGTCCCTACCTAAAGTCCACTGTATTATTTTAATTCCCTACGCACAAATAATTTGTCAGAGTCAACCAAAGCTTAAAGGAAAATAATTAAACAGTGGGTGATCCACAAAATGTTTGGCAGCCAACCAATTATCAAAAAAAGATTATACCCGGTTAGTCGATTGCGTATGATATAAATTATAAGACTGGAATTGAATAGCAATGATTTGAGGCTTTACTGTCTAACGCACTTGGAATCATAATCGTTTTTACCACATCTTTCTCTTACACGTCATAAGACGAGGATGGAAAGAGATGGAAAATGCGATCGCGAACGTCGGTGCGTTAGTCAATAAGGCCTGTGTGCTAGAGGCAATGAAACAATGCATTGCATTATGCTTAGTGCATTCCATGCCGGAGACGCGTGTATGGCTTTTTGGTACTTTCATCCAGCCCTGCTGTCATAGTGTTGCAGCAATTTGGACGCACATGAGCGCACGAGGCACCTGAAGTCCCGGGTTCAGATCCATATCGGCTCGCATAACTCGACGGTCCCCGCGAATAAACGTGTAATATCAAAACATAAACTTTACAGGAAAAACAAAAAATGGAAAAACTGTACAGTCGAGTTCATAAACTTATAAGCAAAAATTTGTTAAAAAATATCTGAACACGCTTCTACGCCGTTAACAATAGAGTCGTGTTCAGATATTTTTGATCAAATGTTTGCTCAAAAGTTTATGAACTCGACTGCAATAGCTCTTCATCTGATGGATTAAGTTTGAAACAATGTAAGAAGAAAGTAAAGAACATAAATACACCAACAATTATATGCCTCGAATGAAATTTTTACTTTGTGAATTAACCAGTAAATGCAAAAAATACCAATTTTTTTTATTCTTGTAAAAAAGTATTTGTACTTTTAGTTCAAAAACATTTACATTGCCTTAAATTACCCAATTTATTATTATAATTTACTTTAAAAAATACAGATGGTCCGTTATAGCTAAAATAACGTAATTAAACAATAAAATCGTGTAAACACGTTTTTTTCGCGGGGGCCGTCGAATTGTTGAAAGCCATAATGTAATTTTATGTCATAATGTATCTTTTGTCATACTTAACCCTTTTTTTCTCTAAATCTATTAATTGTTAGGAATTACTACAAAATAAACTTAACCTACAGAGTTCTACAGTTGACCATTTAATTTTTAAATAAATATTATGATAAACATTACATTATGGCTTTTAAAAATTATACGACTAAATACGTATTCCTCTGGTTCGACAGTTTACAGCGTGTCTCACCGAACTTGCGGTTTCGGTTAGCTTCGGCAGTTAAATTTTAGTTTAAGCATAGTAATCTGCCGAAATGAGTACGAGGTTAGTTAATCTCATTTAAATAAAATACTGTAGGCTGTTGCTATCCCATATCCCAGGAAGGAAGTTCCCAAATATTTTACTGTAATCCTCCGGCAAAGCTCATTTTAGTTGGTGTAAATAGCATACATACTAGCAATAACCTTGTTTGGAGCAGTCGGGTAAAAGCTGATTCAACATCTGTTATGAAATTGGTATCCGCGAGCCAGTATTACTTATCTTACTTTATCACAGTCAAATAAAAAATGAAGACTCATTAGTCCTTTGCTGTATACTATATTTAAATTTGAACCAAAATTAATTATTGTCACTCTGAGCTTGGTTGACCAAAATGTTAATTTAGCTCTCTAAAAACAAATTCCTAAGATAAACCTAAAAAATCTTGCCATTTCTTACCGTTAATGTAACTTGTCAAATGGATGCAATAAAATTCATCAGAGGTAATCATATGTTTTTCGCAATATTTTGTTAAGTACAAATTAAATAATTCAGAATGAAGCAATCACCATAACACACTTGAGATAAACTTTGAATTCGACTAGATGTCAAAAAAATTGGTTTCTTATATACGACTACAAATTTAGCCTGTACTAAAAAGCAGCATCCGGTCTCATTTTCAAACCAATTTATTTTTCAGAAAGGATGTATAATTAAAACGCCTGATCTACGTACACAGTAGCCATCAGAAGCCAGCGAGTTGAGACTGAGCGAGCGTGCATTGAGATGGCCTCCCGGCTCTAAAGCCGTGAGGGACCGGGACCGTTCCTTGTTCAGGTTACTCCTGCTCCCGGACCGGCTCTTTCTCTCCGGCCTGACCGGAGGCGCTTCCGGTTCCAACTCTTGCGGAGGCTCTTGCACTTTCGCGGGGGGCACAGCTTTAGGTTTAAAGTTCGTTTTACTAGCCAAAAGTTTCTTATCTAACTTCTTTAACACTGGTGTCATGATATTGAGCGAGCCGAGGACGGCGCCTCTGAGGTAAACACCGCCATAACCGGAGCTGGTTCCGCCATATATGCCGGAAGTAGAGCGGCCGAAGCCAGTGCTGTAGGGGTTGTAGTTTCTGTAGTTGTGTGAGCCGTAGTTGGAATAGTTGGAGTATGGGTTGTATTGGGAAGGGCTGGGGGTGAAGACGGAGCCCAGGACGCTTGGGGAGGAGCCGTAATGGCCGGTAATGGTCCGCGGCCGGGGCGCGCTGTATCGGTCTTGTTTCCGACTCATTTTCACATGACACGCGACTCGGTACAGAAGTAAACGTGAGCGACCGTTCGCGGCACGGTCTGGGTTCACACTGTGTTTTACGTGCGACGCCCACGGCTGGACGCGTCTAGAGACTGTGGCCCGTGACGCGGTAGTTCAGTGAGCATCACTTGTAAATATAACGCGGTATATGGAGGCGACAACAATCCAAAGTTAGTCCTAAACGTTTGTTAAATCTACGTCCGACCTAGTGACCGAAAGCGTATCAACAATACGTGTGATGACGTTCCGTGTGATGTTTATACTATTAGCCCATTGGAACATCCCGAGCTGTAGCCAACTCTTATTTGACGATTTGGAGCAACATATTGAGAACGTGCTACTTTTCGCCAGTACCTACATAAATCCAACGGAACTATCTTTCACGATTTACGCGATACGTCTATGCCAAATCGTCATTTTTCCTCTATCTGCCACTTTTTCAGACACAAAATTTGACACTAATGTTAAAGTTGTGCTGCAAATCTATTGCCGACTGACAGGACCCGCGTCGTCTCACTATTTCAGAGTATCGTACGTACGTTGTGTTAAAACATTAGTCACTTCAATCGCCACTTGTTGATATACGAAAGCCGTGAACGACACGCGTTTTGAAGGACGCTACAAAAATAAGGATTGCACGCACTCTATTATTGTAGGAGACGCCTCATCAATCAGTTGACGGGTTCCTTCAGTATTGGCAAGTGGAGCGAAGGTCGTCTTAAGGCGGCCCCGGACGCTGCGGTTGGATACGTTTGATGGTTGGAACAAACGCAGTATTTAAAAAAAAACTTGTTTTTAAGAATCATCGATAAAGTTTTATAACTGAACAAGCGTTTCTTTTCGGCAAATCAATGTTTGAAGGAAAAAGAAAAATATTACCTCGGGCAAAGGCCTCTATGTCCAGCAGTGGACAGCGATTTATGGAGGCGGAGGATTCCTACTATTTCTACTTCTAACTGCGTTTAGTACAAGTTTTACTTTAATAAACTGCGCATTTTTTATCAATACTTAGTTACATAAACTTATTTAAAACATGACGCGTACTGAGGTCTTATTGTTTAACACACTTGGAATCACAATCGTTTTCACAATTTCTTTCTGCCATACGTTATAAGACGAAGGAAGATAAAGATGGTGAATGCGATCGCGAACGCCAGCGCGTTAGCCAAAACGCGCTCTGCCTCTGGTGTGCGTAAATTGCGAGTATACAATCGGACCAAAAAGAGTGGGTAAAAATGGAGTTGTAATATTTGATTGCATTTTACTTTGTTTTAACGATAGCTGTTTGTGCTGTAGAAAAGTAAATTGTTCATATAATTAATTTTACCCTCGACTTAACTATCAACTCTCGCCTACGGCCCGGGTGGATATAAACGTCTCGGGTAAAATGACGCGTTTTATGCACTTGTTGTACAATCTACAATCAGCCTGTTGCCTCTTGAGGTTTGAGTTAAAATAAATCATATTATATTATTAAAAAATTATATTATTTCATGTAACTAGTTAACTTTCCAAGGCACAGCGTAGGTACATAATGTTGAACCTTCGTCAACTTTACTTCACCGATACGATGTCCATCTTACGGTGTTATTGTATGGAGTGAAAGAGCCCCTTTAACACGCGTCTAGCGAGAGCAGGTACGCACGCAGTTCTATTAATACCAACTCAGAGTCGTACATTATGTATGACTGACACAGGGCGTAAAGAAGCACGCTAAACAAACTCACATGGGATATTGTAAACATTTCTACGGAACTGGCAAATGAAATTGAAAACTTAAAGTCCAATTTAGACTTTCAAGAAAAATCGTGCAAGAAGCATTATAGCGGCGTTCAATGAGGGCTATCGCGTATGAATTCGCCACTAGAGGCGCTAGTGTAGCGTGAGGTCTCCGAAATGTCAAATCTCATAGTTTTTGGGTGAGCTACGCGGGTTTATTTATAATTAGGAAAATTTTTAGAATATTCTGCAATATCTGAAATTAATCATGGCAAATATGCGTTCCGGGGCAATGAATGTCTGTGTTTTGAGACAGTTTTGTCTTTCGGAAACCTTTGTCCTCCCTTTTTCCCGAACAAAACGGGGACTATGCAACACTGTGGCATGCTTGATATTTTTATGGTACGGTTTTAAGGTGTATTAAATATGATTTTAATCTAAACTTTGTTTTCACGCCCGTAATAACAGACTTTGAAAGCCATACTTAAAAACCTCACGCAACAGTGCGCCATCTAGTGAGACAAAAAACGATAGCCCTCATTGATCACTTCACACTAGTTCGTCTTCCGGCCTCGCAATCTAATGCAACTTGCACGATTTTTATTATTACAGGGCTTTAGATAAATTGTTTTGGACACAGTCTTTGCTAAACGCAAAGCAAAAATATAAATACAAAAGTTTCAGTATGGTGTGTGCGTGTACTCAAACAAACAGAGTCGCGTGCCAGGGTGAAACTTTTTCGCTACAAATATGACAGATGACAGTCCATAAATCATAACTGTACAAAAGGTACCATCTTGGTAGGGTAGGCAACACTAGCACTGAATTCCATGATTGCACGCCCCAGGTTGCTGGTGCTGGCGGTTGCAGCTACTGGCGCCGCCTATACCCTCACCTCACTGCCGCACGTAATCCACCAAAATTTCGGTACTATTTCGACTTCTACATTAAAAGGACAACAGTATTCAAATGGGCAAAGGTTTTCAAGGGGCCACTTCTTCCACCTTTTAAAGAGGACCTAAGATAGTTTATTTTTAAAAATGCTGATAAACTTGATCATTCACTTGTAACAGAACATCGCGAATACGGCGTTTTTAGGGTTCCGTAGCCAAAATAGCAAAAACTGAACCCTTATAGTTTCGCCATGTCTGTCTGTCTGTCTGTCCGTCCGCGCCTTTTCTCAGGGACTATCAATACTAGAAAGCTGTAATTTTGCACGAATATATATGTAAACTATGCCGACCAAATGGTACAATAAAAAAAATCAAAAAACAATTTTTATAGTACCTCTCATAGACGTAGTGGGGTTGATTTTTTTTTATTCTCATCCAACCTTGTAGTGTGGGGTATCGTTGGATAGGTCTTATAAAACTATTAGGGGTTTGCTAAAACAATTTTTCGATTCAGTGATACGTTTGCTAAATATTCAACTTGAAAGTGCAAATTTTCATTAAAATCGAGCGAAAAAAATTAGGGTGGTAGTAAGTATATCAAACTTACAAGGAAAACTATAAAGGTTAAGTTTTCTTGAGAATTATTAGTAGTTGTTATTCCTGATAACCGTTTAAAAATCACCGTGTACATTAGCAAGGGAATGCTCGATAATTAACCGGTTGTTTAATCCAGAAACAATCGACACGGACGCCTGTGAAGTAACGGGTGCGCGTGGCGTTTTGGTATTAGGTTGGGCTGCTAAAAATAAAATCTATTTTCAAGTTTACACACTATATGTTTGTTCGAACGGTCTGACCCAAATACACGCGTGTTTTGAGTTGACCGGAGTTCAGATTTTGAAACTGCCGGAGGAGTGTGTGGATGGCGCGATCATGCGTGATCGGCGACTTTTCTCGGATTTATATGTTCATTGCACGGTAGAAACGCACGTCCTACAGCGGTGAGTTAATGTCGCACGCAATGTATTAGAAAATCTTTCGGCGCACCGCCGGTCGCGTTAATGTGCGGCCGAGCTGATGGCATCGCGTTGAAGGTTTAGAACTTTTCGTCAGCTTTACGAACGGTTAATCGGCCATTGAAGTAATACTAATAAAAAAGGTATCTTACCAATGCTACTAGCAATATTACCTCCTCGTATATTCCATAGGGGAGAAGAGGGATGAATGAACTAGTTTACTAAACGAGGCAAAAATATATACTTTTAATGAAACAATTATGGCTAACTTTGCAATCTAATTTGTCACGTTGACAACAATTGTAAAGACTTGGTATTTGGTAGGCTCGCCGAGACGAGTCGAATCGAATCGTATGAATATACAGTCGAGTTCTTAGGGTCTACGTTAGCTGGCACGGGTCTGCCGCTGCTCATACTATTTTTCGATAGGCGTCCACCCGCTCTGTGCAAACTGCGTCAGCTAGAGTAGGCCCTTCCATGTCGGTTCCATTTTTTTTATTTTTTTGGAGTCGGTTTTTCTTTTTTGTTAAAAAATTCTTTATTCTATTTATGTTTTTGTTGTGATGTAGTGTTTTTTATGTCAATAAATGTTGTGTTTGAGTTAGAATAATTTTCATCCAGTAACTACGAACCCGGGCAATATGAGTCTTACTCTTTGCATCCAATGCCATGTATGGTATGGGTACAAAACATACCCATTATGTTGTTCTACAGAGCGACGCCAAGTTGCATGCTTCCTCTTGCCGGATACATCACATAAGGAGGGTTTTTACAGAGCCGAAATATCGCTAGATGGCGTTATTAACGTGAGATCCGTTTGACGATGGACGTCTGCTTGCGATTGGCTCATTTAGTTATTTAACCAATCACGAGCAAACGTCAAACGGCAAACGAACCTCACGATACTAACGCCATCTAGCGATATTTCGCCTCTGTGTAAACCCTCATTGCGGGAACCTATTCCATAGGATATTTTACACTATAGGATTATGAAAATTAAAAAAAAACTACCAGTCTGTTACCCGCGACTCTGTCCGCGTAAAATTCTTTTATTACTGTCCCGCGAAAACTATGCAATTTTCCGGGGTAAAAGCTATCCTATAACCTTCCCCGGGACTTAAACTATCTGTACACTGAATTTCATCTAAATCGGTTTAGCGGTGTAGACATGATGCGGCAACAAACAAACGAACAGACTTACAAACTTTCGCATTTATAATATTAAGTGGGATGGGATAACCGAATCAACTAAGAAAATTTTAATAATCTCCATTGTTGTAATTTCAAAGTTTAATACCTCAAAAAGCGCATCAAAATCGGTCCATCCGTTTGAAAGCTACGATACCACAGGCAGACAGACAGACATTGAAGTCAAAGTAGACGAGATTAGACGACCGTATGGCCAAGTGGTTAGAGAACCTGACTACGAAGCTTGAGGTTCCGGATTCGATTCCCGGCCGGGGCAGATATTTGTATGAATAATACGCATGTCTGTTCTGGGGTCTTGGATGTTTAATATGTATTTAAGTATGTATGTATTTGTATAAGTATGTTTATCCGTTGCCTAGCATCCATAGCACAAGCTTTGCTTAGTTTGGGACTAGGTCAATTGGTGTCAAGTGTCCCATCATGATATTTATTATTATTATTATTTATTCAACTTAAAACACCCCACTTTTTCCGTCGAGGTTTAAAAACAAATTTAATATTATGCGTTCAAGAATATTTTTAAAAAAGAGCAACAGTTCCTGGCCCTTCCTAAATTCTTTCTTCGTATCTTGCCGACCCCCTGTCAATTATGTTTAATACAAGGGTGAGAGGGACGGTACAATACGAACTTCGCTTTTCGTATTTCGTAGTAGCCCAAGGCAACATCCATAATATTCTCTCATTAACTTTTCGCTAAATAAACTAGTCCAAAGTGCGATCAAAGTGATAAACGCTTAATAAACAACTAAAGAATGGACACAGTGGCAGCGCGACGACACGAGACATCGTAAATTTCGACATAAGTATATAAATATATCTGTTAACCGAATTATTATTTAATGGCGGACATGTCAACGTCGCATATTTTGATTTCCTGTGTTCCAGCGTCACAGTCAAGGCGAGCCGTTTATAAAATTATGACGTTAGGTAAGTCAAACCGATGAAAAAACCGCAAGCGGAAAATGTGTAGCCAATGATCGACCGGACCGTGTGAAAGCCGGTGCATAGTCGCATAATTTTCGCATACTGTAATAATGATTGTCAGAATTTTTGTTAGTCATAGTTTTTTTCCGCCGAAACCTAGTTTTTTTCTGTTTTTTTTTTTTTAGGTTTGTTTTATAACAATTCTGAACAATTAATAAATTCAGAGAAAAACAAGTTTGATAAACAATATAATTATGCAAACATTACATTATTACTTTCAACAATTATGCGAGCCGATATGGACCCAGTAAAAGCTTTGTATCACATGTCGAATCTGTACTATCCTAACAGTTTATGCAAAAAATATTTCTGCTTCTGAAGACCACGATACTCATGTTAACGACGTAAACGGCATAAAGATCCCGAGAATCCATACTAATATTATAAAGGCGAAAGTGTGTGTGTTTGTATGTATGTCCGTCTTTCACGTTGAAATGGAGCGACTACGGATCGATGTGATTTTTGGAATAGAGATAGTTTACGGGCTAGATAGTGACAGGCTACTTTACATCCCGGAAAAATGGATAGTTCCCGAGGGAACAGCGCGCGATAACCGTGGACGCAGGCGAAGCTGCGGGCGAAAGCGAAGTAGTTCTTAAAAGTAACGTTGCTTGCATCTTAATGAACTTAATGGAGAGCTAATGAAAACTCAATTTATTTACGCAGAAATAAATCGTTAGGCTTATTGCACTGCGTACGATCGATAACCTACAGTGTTTGTTTGTTGTACAATATTTCAAGTTCTAAAAAAAAACAGTCCTCGAACGGCGTAATAAAGTAAAGAAACGTCGCGAAATCTATTTACGCGCGACATCCGAGCGCGCAGCGGAAGAGCGTTCGTAAAAAGTTTCCGCGGCGAACGCATTGACGCAGGGCTCCGGAAAAGCGAGTTCAATTTTAATGAAAGATCATTTCAACAGGAAAAACCTCAAAATAACTGGCAAATTCAAATGGGAACCAATGGAAAATTTACGCTTTGAAACAATAAAAGAATTATCGAAATTGATTCATAATAACGGAGTTCTGAGATGTGAGTGAGAAGTTTTTTTTTTTACTTACAAAGACTCCATGCACTCGCGAAGAAGACCAATGGACTTGTCGGAATAACCACACACACAGTAACAATACTAAAGAATGCCGCCAAAACTGTTGTTCCACTACTTAATACTACAATATGCGGCTACTTGTTTAGATATGTCTATGACAATAGAAAATATGTTAACAGTCTTTAGGAATCTTACAGCCACGCTTCACGACACGTTTCTCTAGTTTCCACGAAACATATCTGGGTAAATGAACGTCATACACATAATAAGTAACAACAGCGTGGTCTAAAGTTAACGACTTGGAGTCATCAAACTTACGTTTCCTTTGAAAAGGCATACAATAATAGCTAAAAACCGATGTTTTATCCCATTACCGTAACAAACACAAAGCTTTTTGCTCTGCTTTGGATAAAGACAGAACACGACGAAGTACAGCTCTCAACAGTGAAGTATAAACGTGAGTGGTGGAACAATAAGACGTAGCAATAACCTTCGGGGGTAAACAACCACCCGAAAGAAGGCGTATTTAGTGGCATAAGAATCTCCGGACATGAACTATACCACAACCTTAGCACAAGATCCCCTTTCCGAGCTGTGTCGAAGATAAGGATAGCACTAATGATAGCCAACCTCTAGTAGGAGATGGCTTAAGAAGAACAATCGAGGAGTTCTTAAATAAAATGTAAAACCTAGCACTGGCTGGGCAAAGAGACGATCTTGATCTAGAACAACGGCTCATCGGTTTCTTTCTGCCCCCAATCATAATAATAGATAGCTAAATGTTTTGGTTAAAAGATGGCGGTGGGAGAGCGTTCAACAATATGGCATGTGGCCTTGCCTTGCCTCTCTAAAGGGCAACACTATGTAAAACTCGAATCCCAAAATAAAACAGTTTCACCAGTCATCCTACGCGCGTTCCACACGCGAATTTCCTAATGCGCGCTCCAGTGTATTAATATTACACGATATTATGTTAGAGTCAACAATGTTTGTAGCGTGGCCATGTGGGTGCACTTTACTAAGAATACTCGAGCGTTATATTGATGACTGGCTTTTATCCGCGGCTTCACCTTGAACCATTGGATCTGGCAGTTGAACTGATACTTACGCTGATAATTTACGTTATAATTATGATTATTATGAAAAACACCCGTGCCCTTGGCTTTAGTTGATTTCGGAGTTTTTCCGTGGTTTATTTTTTGGGAGTATTGGGATAAAAATCAAACGTGCGTATGTAAAAAGCCGGAATATTGCGTAAAGGTACCTTTTTACCGATGTAGACAAGGATTGTTTTTTTTTTTAATTCCCACAGAATACAGTTTTGCAACGGTAAGCCACAAGGGTAAGCTAGTAGTCATCTAAACTTTCAAACTAACTAGTCCATTGCACTTGACAGATCATGATGACGCTCGCTGCAAGAGTCACGAGCATTGGAGGAGGGCCAATATGTCATGCTACCCATAACGCATCGATTTAGACACCTCTATTGTCTTTCGAAATCACGCTCGATAATAATAACTGGTGCATTGTATAATCGACCGAGAAATACAATGCAATGAACACAAATTTTATCTTAAACATCTTTTTTTTTGGGTTTGAGTCGCCATCGGAACCAAAGCTTGCTTTTGTTTACATGTTTTTTTTTATACCGTGTGCTTGTCCCCAACTCCCTGCAGTTTACTGCGGGGAGGAGTGGGTTGGAGGGGTTTCTATGTTGAATAACTTTAACCACGCCTGGTATATGTATTTATTTATTTATTTCAAACTTTGCAATTTCATTTCGATCTACTTCTAATCAATCCGACCATCAGATTGACTTGAAATTTGGTATACATATGTAGCTTGAATGACAATGCAAGCACAGTCAACTAAGGTACAATCAGCAAAAAAAAAGCTTGTACTAAACAAACAAAAAAACAAAAACTTATTTAGTTATTCTAAATATGCAAAGACGTCACACGCACTTATCAAAACCAAATCGGCTCAACCCAGACCGACGTGATTGCCATTTAGAGTCCAGCTAACGATATTCGCGGTGACATTTAAGATTTCTTTGTGCGATTTTGCCTACGCACACAGAACGTGACGAGCCAAAGTTTCGTTAGTGGTCTTATTTTTGAAACGGTAATGAGTACCTACCTTTCTGTGTAATTTCACTAATTTTAGATGTGATTCATACGCGAAGAAAAGTTAAAAGGTGGTCGTGCACTACACGTTTTGTTGAAATAAGTTTACCACTGCGCAAGTCGAAATGAAAAAACAATACCAGACCTCCACTCGACAGACCGGTCTTGTGCTTTCCGCATCCACCGCGATCCCGCGATCTTAACCAGGTCGTCGCTCCATCTTGTTGGAGGCCTGCCGACAGCTCGTCTCCCGGTCCGCGGACGCCTTTCGAGAACCTTCTGACCCAATCGGCTGCTACCACTTCAGTTTCAGAATTCTACTGCGGATATGATCGATTCTGATTCTATCCCGCAGAGAAACCTCGAGCATAGCCCTCTCAGTGACTTTGAGCTTCCTCATGAGGCCCATCGTCCACAAATTTAATCAAATATAATCTATTGTTCGACAAACCCAGTTGTGAAATCATTTTTTTAATACATATTTTAAAAAACAACGAAAATATTGACGTGTCAAATTAGACAGAGAGATCCGTCATACTACAACGGCCACAGAGAGTCCATACTAAAACTCATTCTTAGAAGAATTGCTAGAGCAAAAGATGAAATGCTAACTTCGCTCGCATCTTAAAAGATCTAAGCACATATCTACATACGTACGGCTGGGACTTTATTTTACACTATGTAAAGATACGCCCCAACATCGCGCGGATGTCACTTTGAGGGAAAAGTAGTGAAAAATTATGAAGTTACTGCCTTCAATTTTTTTCCACCTACATTTTTTATTTATTCATCTGTACTTTACATCAGGTGAGTTAGGGGTCAATCACGGTCAGTTTTGTGAAAAAAAAAACTTTTTTTCTTAGCCGGGGCGGGTCGCCAGTTCACATATGCACCGTTGGCGGGAGGACTGGACGGTTCTCCTTAAAGCGTCGCACTCACGCGTTGCCAAAGCTGGATCCCTTTCGTACTTTGTGGGCGACCTTGTTTTTTGATACGTAAATAGATTTCGTGACGGATTTCTTTCAATACGTGGATTTACTTAGTACAATCGTAAGTAGTTTTGCCGTAAATTGGATACCAACTGACAGTGATAAGTGTCAAAAAATAAATAGTAAAATAGCTAGAACTCGTCTCGAAAACTGATGAGATATAATCATCAGCATCATCATTCCGCACTTGCCAAGGCTTCCTCTCAGATTGAGAGGACTTGAACTGTATCCACGCGGGCCCAGAGAGAGAGAGAGAGAGAGAAGGTAAAAACTTGAACAATATCAAGAAGTTTAATGACGCCATGCGGGAGAAAGCCGGAG
Source organism: Choristoneura fumiferana (assembly GCF_025370935.1). Taxonomy (NCBI): domain Eukaryota; kingdom Metazoa; phylum Arthropoda; class Insecta; order Lepidoptera; family Tortricidae; genus Choristoneura; species Choristoneura fumiferana. The sequence continues at coordinate 40,864,788 of NC_133472.1, read as the reverse complement.
TCGTGTCATCAGGTCGCTAAAAAACTATAAATACTCATTTATATTGTGTTTATTTTATTATCTAACGTACTGAGAATCACACTCGTTTGCAGCACTTTTTTCTAACGGTGTCAGATGAGGGTAGAAAGAGACGGTGGGAGCTTTCGCACGTTAGATAGTATAGGTACTGCCACCAGAGTTGAGGTCACGCACACAAGAACAAATCATGTAATAACAGCGGGACTATGATATTTACTCATTAATTTAATTCATTCTCATTTTATGCAATCAGTTCTTATTGTTGCTGTTTGTAATCATTCACTTCAGCTCTCGTGGTAATACCTATACCACAGTTCGCACTTGGCCGTATTTATTTAAGTAGATTATAATAAACTCAACAATCATCAAAACCTAACGGCTGAAATAACAAACTAATTCCATATATGACAACCTGATATACGGTAAAATACGCCTCTGACTGTAGTAGTTGGTTACCTATCACCGAGATTAATTACTAATTAGTCGCTCGAGTTAGTGCTCGGCATTCACAACGCGTCCCGTATCGCGAATAACCCAACTGTGTCAAGGGCAATTCTGGACGTATCAAAAACTAGCGCAAATTTGGCTGCAAAGGGCTTTATATCATCCCGGCCTATATACGTCCCACTGCTGGGCACAGGCCTCCTCTCAGAACAAGAGGGCTTGGGCCATAGTTCCCACGCGGGCCCAGTGCGGATTGGGAACTTCGCACGCACCATTGAATCGCTTCGCAGGTTTGTGCTGGTTTCCTCACGATGTTTTCCTTCACCGCAAAGCTCGTGGTAAATTTCAAATGTAATTTCTGCTTGAGAGGCGATAGGTCGAACCACTAGGCCACCACGGCTTCCAAAGGCGGCGGCAAAGGGCTTTATATGTCACTTTTTAACTACCAGCGCATTATTTGCCAAGGAGAATGCGCCACCTGAATGTTGTCTCCTGTCAGAAAGTTTGCGTATTTTTCCATGAGAAATGAACAAAATCCCGGAATTTCAATTCGATCGCCGCATGTAATGATTTACGCGAGTTAAGCCGCCGTAACGACTACATGACAAATCATGACAGGTAGTCAAGCCGTGGTGGCCTAGTGGTTTGACCTATCGCCTCTCAATCAGAGGGTCGCGGGTTCAAACCCCGGCTCGCACCTCTGAGTTTTCGAAATTCATGTGCGGAATTACATTTGAAATTTACCACGAGCTTTGCGGTGAAGGAAAACATCGTGAGGAAACCTGCACAAACCTGCGAAGCAATTCAATGGTGCGTGTGAAGTTCCCAATCCGCACTGGGCCCGCGTGGGAACTATAGCCCAAGCCCTCTTGTTCTGAGAGGAGGCCTGTGCCCAGCAGTGGGACGTATATAGGCTGGGATGATGATGATGATGATGAGTCAAAGTTTAACGTGAACTTGGGTTAAAAAAAACCTTACTGCCATTGGCATAACATCTCACTAATATCCCACTAATATTATGAATGCGAAAGTTTGTAGGTCTGTTTATTTGTTTGTTACCTCATCACGTCTAAACCGCTGAACCGATTTAGATCAAATCCGGTATACATATAGTTTAAGTCCCGGGGAAGGACATAGGATAGTTTAAAGCTGCGGCTCCACTAAGGCGGAGACGAACGGAGCGGAGACGAGACGTGTTGGATCGACCAATCATTTTTTTTTATGGTATAGGGGGAAAACGAGCAGGCGGATCGCCTGATGGTAAGCGATTACCGTCGCCCATGGACATTGCCGGCCTTTAAGGTAGGAGTACGCTGTTTTCTTGAAAACTTGAAGGTCATATCGGTCCGGGAATACCGCAGGCGATAGTTCATTCCAGAGTTTTGCTGTGCGAGGCAGAAAATTTCTGGAGTAACGCACAGTAGAGGACCGCCAACCATCTAAATGGTGAGGATGGAAGTGTTGTCGCGTAGGTCGGTGGCGAAAGGATGCGGCAGGGATCAACCCGAATAACTCCTCGGAGCACTCCCCGTTGTACATGCGATAGAGGATGCACAGTGAAGCTACGTATGTTAGTTGAAGTGGATTTCAAGAGACAAGGTGTAATATGATTGGTCGATCTCTACAAGTCTCTTCTCCGCTCCGCTCGTCTCCGCCTCAGTGGAGCCGCAGCCTTATCCCGGAAAACAGCACAGTTCCCGCGGCATAGCGATAAACTAATACTACACAGACGGAGTCACATGCAATAGCCTAGTAAAACGCGGCACCCTGAAAAGCTACACCGTGCTTTTACAGCGATGTCACAGCGCGGCCGATTTATGCACACGCGTCTGCGCCGTGTCTCAAAACATGCGAATACGTTTTGATGGATGAGCTGCGCGCGGGCAGATTCGCGCGCTATAAATAACCGGACCATTGTTCGACGACCGGTGGCGGGCGGGAACTCTGCCGACTTCAATGAACATTTTAGTGTTCAAAGAAAGTTAAAAATAGAGTTTTTGTTAAAAATTTAAATTTGTAATACTACCTTTTTTTCCTGACTACTTTTTGTTGACTGTACTTACTTGCATTGTCATTCAAACAACATTTCCATACCAAAATTCAAATTGATGCCATTAACTGTTTAGGAGTTCCGTCATGCGGAGACGATCCTGCCCGGACTATCAGGATATCACTGCCAGATTATTGTATTGTCACCAGATTTACATACGTATGCCAAAAGTGGGTCAAATTTAACTTGCAAGATTTAACCTGTACATACATACTCTTACATACAGCCGTTTTCACATTTGACACTAAATAATAAAGTTCCACATTAATGGAGATGAATATGTCATTAATTGTATACAATAACCTAGCTGTTGCCCGCGATGTATGAAAAATAGTTTACGACCTCAGACCTACCGAATATACACAAAAAGAATCATAAAAGTCGATCAAGCCGTTTCGGAGGAGTTTTGTTAACCCCCGACGCAAAAAGAGGGGTGTTAAAAGTTTGACCGCTATGTGTGTCTGTCTGTCTGTCTGCGGCACCGTAGCTCTTACACGGGTGGACCGATTTGAATGCGGGTTTTTTTTAATTTGAAAGCACGTTTTTTAGCGATGGTTCTTAGACATGTTTTATCAAAATCGGTCCAGCCGTTTTTGATATATTGAGCTTTGAAGTGACAAAGTCTTTGTTGGTTAGGTTATTACAAACACTGTGACACGAGAATTCTGTCCTACTAATATTATAAATATGAAAGTTCGTGGAGATGTTTGGATTTTTAGATGTTTGCTACTGAATCACGCAATAACGGCTTAATGGATTTTTACATGAAACTTGGCTTACAGATAATCAAAGATCTGCATTGAGACATGGGGTACTTGATATCCCAGTAATGCGTTCCCGTGAGATAATCATCATCATCATCCCAGCCTATATACGTCCCACTGCAGGGCACAGGCCTCCTCTCGGAATGAGAGGGCTTGGGCAGTAGTTCCCACGCGTGCCCAGTGCGGATTGGGAACTTCACACACACCGTTGAATTGCTTCGCAGGTTTCTTGTGCAGTTTCCTCACGATGTTTTCTTTCACCGTAAAGCTCGTGGTAAATTTCAAATGTAATTCCGCACATGAAAAACTCAGAGGTGCGAGCAGGGGTTTGCACCCACGACCTTCTGCTTGAGAGGCCATAGGTCAAACCACTCGGCCACCACTGCTGCGTGAGATAATATTTTAAGTTTAAACAAGAATAGAGGACGCTGTCCAAGAACGGTGACGTACAGTCAAGTGCAAAAATAAGTATCTATTCGAACCACTCAAAAATATATTACTACGGCCTTACTGCGTCGGAATAAGAGTCTGTGGTACTTATTTTTGAAACTTTGAATAAGTTCATATTTTTACACTTGACTGTACCTCAGCTCTCAAGATGACGTGACGTGTTAACTTCGTTTGCAATCAGTAGACGGCGTTGCCCTTTCAAATTGTTACCGGAACCTTTTTCAGGCCAAACTCCATAACATTATTTTATTACGTTGCCATGACAACAAGAAGCGTGCAAGTAAACTGTTTATTGTCGTTGTATATTTCAAAAATTGCACGGGCATGATATACAACAGTTTAGTTAAGACGGCATTATTTCTAATGCGGGCGAAACCGCGGGTCAAGGCTAGGTTTATATATTAGAGGAAAGATTGATTGACATTTCGGGTACCGTCGTATTCCGATTGAGATCCTACTTTTCCGATGGAAATACAATCTTCACTATAACAGTATTTCCACGAACTCAGAAGCCAAAAATTAATAAATAAACATCGAAACCACGCGCGAACCACTAGTTACTTTCGACAGATAAATGGTGATCGCCATTTACTAGCCAAGTATATTTTTGTTGTAAATAATATTTTTGTACAATATCAAAACGCTATTTGGCAGAGTTACAAGCTTTATGATTTAGGCGTTCGAAAGGGAGAGACGATCGGGAGACGGATGCTGTCTCGCTCATTGGCTATGGAGGTGTACAAGGTTTTGGATAATTTAGTGATAATAGGTTTAGGAACTTCTTATGAATAAAGGGATCATATTATAAAATTTATAACTAGTGTAATTAATGACAATAGACATACAGGCATTGCCTTATAAACTCAAACGTGGGTGCATTATGGTTTTGACCGGTCGTTCAAATCAACGCATTGACATTCTCGAATGGCCTAATATGGAGGTTGTTAAAAAACCAGAAACGTTCTTAAATGTCACTAGCAAATCCCAGTTTAAATGGCAAACGTCAAATTAACGGTGGCCGTCACACCACAAGTTACGAGTACTTAATGACCGGAGGTAAGTGGCTGCCAGAGCAAGACTTAATGCAAGGAATCATTCTGGCCACTGAATAAAGAAATCAAGAGGAAAGAGCATGTCAACCTGACACGCTGATTGTTAACAATAGCGCATATTAGGCAAAGCTCAGCGCAGGGCACTAGCGCAAACCCATGATAACGTCAGTTCTCTTTATATTTTTTCGCCATGACAGATCATGCATGACCAGAGTTCTAGTGCCTATAGAAATCATGATATTTATTAGTAACAAAATAACATGACATTTTACATCGATAGTAACGATAGAGCTATATTTAAAATAAAAAAATAATACGATATTATGGCATTTAAGATACTCAAAAAACTTTTTACGGTTTTGTGCTAGTGCTGCAGTCTGAAGGATGAAAATTTCAGTAATATTCCCTATTAATGCTTTCACAGAGTTCATTTTACAATGCGATATTTTAGTGATGACTCTATTAGGCGACTGAATATAGCAACAAGTGGACAAATTTATGTCAAACAACGTTCGTTGACCGAAGTAGTTTGAAACATAGACATAAAAACAGCACCATCAACTGACGTACCATTTATGTGCTGTCTAAACTCTAAACATAATTCTCCCATAGATTTTTTAGTTGGCTTTTGTGACGTTTAATTGGTTTAATAACTAAATGAGACAATCGCAAGCATGACCGCAGGGCTACTACGAAACTCGAAGTACGTGTCGTGCGGTCCCTCTCGCTCTCGTATTAAATAGTATAAGTGTCAGAGAGGCCGCACGACACGAACTTCGAGTTTCGAGTTTCGTAGTAGCCCTGCTTTAACGTAAAACGGATCTCTTTATGCCAACGGCGTCTGTAGGTAATGCCACCAGAGTGGATATAACTCACTCAAGAACATGTCATGTAATGACAGCGGGATTTTGACATTCACTCATTCATTACATTAATTATATGTTATCAGTACTTCATGTTGCTGTATGCGTAATAATTAATTTCAACTCTTGTGGTTATAGGTAGTTAGTCCTTACCTGAAGAGTTTCTGAGTCACCGTCGCCTTCCCCGCCTCCGCCGCGGTCGTTGACGATATCCTGGAACAATGAACCCGATTACCAACTAGTATTTATATTTCTCTACACACATGTCATGGGTATAACATCTGGCAGCGTTGCTCTGAAAATGAACTCTGGTTGAGTTCGAAACGCGTCGGTGTTGAGGTGGTGGTGATAGTTGGATTTGTGTGGTTTGTGTGTTCTTACAGGGTGGAGGTGGAGGAACAGCATGAACACATATTTTTTGCATAGACGTAGCTATCGCAAGGTCTCGGGTGAGCTAAGTAATTGTTTTAAACCCCCGACGCAAAAGAGGGGTTTTATAAGTTTGACCGCTATGTGTGTCTATGTGTCTGTGTGTCTGTCTGTGGCACCGTAGCTCTTAAACGGGTAGACTGATTTGAATACGGTTTTTTGGGGTTCCGGAGCCAAAATGGCAAAAACGGAACCCTTATAGTTTCGCCATGTCTGTCTGTCTGTCTGTCCGTCCGCGGCTTTGCTCAAGGACTATCAATGATAGAAAGCTTTGAAAAATATGAAAAAATTCAGGATGGTATATCAAACTTTCAAGGAAAACTATAACGGCTAAGTTTGCTTGAGAATTATTAGTAGTTTATGAGTAAATACGAGTAGCAGCCTAAGGTATAAAATATACCTAAACTTGGAAGATTCCGTATAAAATACGAAATCCTTAGAAAAATATTACTTAATTTTTTCGTAATGGCTACAGAACCCTATTTCGGGCGTGTCCGACACCCTCTTGGCCGGTTTTATTGAGATATTGAACTTTGAAGTGACAAAGTCGCGGGTTTTCCAACTTTTGTTGGTTAGGTTAGTTAGTTAATTTAGTTTTGACAAAAAGCTTTTAGTATATTCCGGAACTAATTTTCAGGCTTGAGATTGCAAAACTTGACTTCGGAATCAAATATTCAATATTTATTAATGCTTATTGCATTAACAAGTGTCATTTGACAAAACGAACGAGTAATATCCGCGTATAAACTGGATAAGTAAAAGCAAAACAGTTTAAGACGACAAATATGATTGCAGCTTGGAATGCCAGAATTGCAACAGTAATTTAGATATTTTAGGAATCTTGGTCAAATGGAATCTAGTCCAATACGAATATACAGATGTAGGGAACTAGTGAACAATGCGTTCAAATTCTGGAAATTTGGAACACAGACACTACTTCCGAATGCTGCCGACGTGCCTATTAATTATTGTATTAAATAATACATACATGTTTGTATTAAATAAATAGGGTATTAAATCCCCCACTATCAAATTATTATTCGGTGGGCGCGCGATGACAGCGCCAACTAGCTGTTACAATTACAGTGGACTTTCAAATGTCAAATGGCTGGCTGTCATTACGAAAACCAAGCAAGTAAACAAACAAATAATTTCAATAAAATATCCTTATTTACATCATTATATTCTACTTACTGATGTGCCGAAGGAAACTTTCCAAAATTGCGGCTTTTTTCATACAGGAAAATTTCCCGAAATTACCGAGAACTTTTCCATCTTTTTGGAATCTTTCCACAACTTGCAAGTCTGTAATTCTACTGGATCATGTAAATCTATCTATAGTGTCGATAATAACGTTGACCTTTTTTATTTCATGTAGTATTTTTATTTACAGTCCTATGTCTGTCGTTTTCATATTTTCACACTGAAAAGTAGTTGCGTCATGGGTGGCCGAAAAAAAAACAGTCAAGTGCATAATAAGGAAATAAGGAAGAACAAAAATACGCATTAAACTAAATTCAAATAAAAAAGGGATGTCTCACTCAAGTTTACAGTTCAATGAGGGCTAGTTAACAAGCGAAATATCACTAGATGGCGTTAGTATTATGAGGGTCGTTTGACGTTACGGTCTTACTTGCAATTAGCTTATTTAGGGACTGTTTCACTACCCATTGATTAATTTTAACTGACAGTTAAATGTGATGCCGTCTCCGTCTCGAACAAAACAAACAGAGACGACATCACATTTATCCGTCAGTTAAAATTAATCAATGGGTGGTACAGCACCTTAGCATGTTAACTAAATGAGATGATTGCAAGCAACCAGACATCAAATTTCGCCTGTCAATTAGCCCTAATTTACAGCTTGTTATCAATCAATCAATCATTTATTGTTATTATAATCTGTGGTAATGGTGTAGGTCTGTGGTGTCGTGTCGTAGAACAAGGATCACCGACGTAGCCAAGCGAATTAGCTCGTTGAAGTGGCAATGGGCAGGCCATATAGGTAACACGGAGAACAGATGGCCGTTGGGGCCAAAAATTTCTCGTGTGGGGACCGCGGATCGGCAAGCGCAGCGTAGGACGTCCACCAACGAGATGGACGGATGACCTGGTTAAAGACGCGGGTTCACCGTAGATGCAAGCCGCTGCCAACCGAAGCAACTGGAGGTCTATAGGGGAGGCCTATGTCCAACAGTGGACGTCCTACGGCTGAGATGATGATGGATGATGGATGCAATATGGTGACTAGAGCATAAGATGGAAAGACTTTTATTAAACTTCGATTAATGGTGATTCGAATTCTATGGTGATAAATAGTGATAATGTTCCTAATAATAGTGAAGTATCACTTCACGAATACGCACCTCTTACATCTGTAAATGTAAAGAAAAGAAGTGATTTTCCCTACATAAGTGGATAGCGAACTATAAAAGGAATGCACTGAAAATCCATACTAATATTATAAATGCGAAAGTGTGTGTGTTTGAGCATATGTTTGTCCGTCTTTCACGCCGTAACAGAGCGACGGATCGACGTGGTTTTTGGCAAAGAGATAGTTTATGGGCCCGAGAATGACAAAAGCTACTTTTTATCCCGGATAAATGCACAGATCCCGAGGGAACAGCGCGCGATAACCGAATTCCATGCGGGCAAAGCCGCAGGCAAAAGTTAGTATGTATATAATATAGAAAAAAAAAATACGAATATTGACTACAAGTATTTTTCAATTATGTTCTCTTTTCAAACCAATTGTAGTCCTATCCATGTTACGTATATCGTTCTACATGATTTTGACGTAGGTAAATTGCATCCGCCATCCGCCCACTGTTGATGAATCTGTGGCATCAGTTGCGTTAAGTACTCACGTCGACCTGCCCGACGCCGGTGGACCGCCGCTTGGGCCTGCGCCGGCGCTGGATCACGTTCATCGCGGCCTGCGTGCTCGCCGGGGACGCGTTGCTGGACGACTTGCTCTCGGTGCTGCTCTCTCGCTCCTTCTCGTCCTCGCCTGTGGAGACAGCACGATATAGCGCATTGTTTAGGAAACTACCGTCATTATAATTAAAATTTATTTTTGTTTAAAATGTCATCCCAATAATATTATAAATGCAAAAGTTTGTAAGTCTGTCTGTTTGTTGCCTTTTCACGTCTAAACTGCAGAACTGATTCAGATGAAATTTGATATAAAGATAGCTTGAGTACCAGGGAAGGACACAAAATAGTTTTTATCCTAGCATAGTAGAAGATGTATAATTATGTGGGTAGATATACAGTTTAACACCTCTGTCTGAGTGCCCCTAATATCGGGTCATGAAGCTTTTCCCCAGGAGACCATGCTCCCACTATGGGTTCACAGTGTCGCCACATTTCTTATAGGGTAGTTAGTGGGAATGAACAGAATAACTCTGTGCCAAAGTTCAAAATTAAAGTTAGTAGCCTTAATGCGACAAGGTTTTAGATCGTCCTACGTTGAGAGGTTAGAGCTATCCATAAGCTCTACTTAATACAACAGGTGAGTGCCGTGATTGGTACCATGGGTCGGACCGAGAGCTACTCCATCATGGTAGGATTCTCCCATTAACAATCCGACCCATTCCATACACGGAATCTTGCTCTCCTCAATCTGCGGGACCCAGTGGTCCCTTGGACAGTCCTCCTCCTTCCCCATAGACCTCCCCCGTTCCACCATGACTTACTTTTACTCTAACTTAACCTCTCAACGTATTCCTCTCTCGTTGTTGTATGATCAGTATAAGCACTTACCGGGGCAGTCTTTGTAGTTCGTGTTCATATCCTCTCATTCACTCACGATTTCGTACCATAATTCTTAATCATATTTCCTATGAACTCTCTTAATCTTTTTCTTTTCTCTCCTCCTTTCTGCCAAAAAACTAAAAACATATCTCTCTCAAATCTACCCTTTCCCTCCATCTTTTCTCACAATGTTACCAGTATTGAAATCTTAAATACTCACATTCGTTCAGGAATCGCGTGAATTCGCGACACACAGCACACTTGGACATGCGACTTTGTCAAATCATTTTGTATAGTATACGAGCGTTTCAACCGCTATCAATGTCCTGCGCTTATACTGAAGAAATCAGTCAAGTTGAATGGAAGGACTTTATAAAACGATGCGGTGTGCATGCGGTACAAATACAATGAGGGCTATCGTTTTTTGTCTCACTAGATGGCGCACTGTTGCGTGAGGTTTTTAAGTGTGGCTTTCAAAGTCTGTTATTACGGGCGTGAAAACAAAGTTTAGATTAAAATCATATTTAATACACCTTAAAACCGTACCATAAAAATATCGAGCATGCCACAGTGTTGCATAGTCCCCGTTTTGTTCGGAAAAAAGGGAGGACAAAGGTTTCCGAAAGACAAAACTGTCTCAAAACACAGACATTCATTGCCCCGGAACGCATATTTGCCATAATTAATTTCAGATATTGCAAAATATTCACAATATTATTCCAATTATAAATAAACCCGCGTAGCTCACCCAAAAACTATGAGATTTGACATTTCGGAGACCTCACGCTACACTAGCGCCTCTAGTGGTGAATTCATACGCGATAGCCCTCATTCATTAAAATTTCTTGCTCACGGTCTCTCATTTCTTCAACATATGCGGCAGCAAACTGCTCGCTTGATGATACTAGCTCTAGCACCGTCCGCTTTGAGCAAAACTTTTTCCACGCACAACAATATGAAACCAGTTTCCTGGGACAGTGTTTCCAGAGCGGTAACAGCTTAGATCCTATCAGTGTCTCAAAGGGCCGGCAATGCGTGTGACACGGCTCGTCATGGCTGGTGTTCATCGGCGGCGGTGATTACTTCCCATCAGATTACCCGCACGCTCGTTTTCACTCTTATATAATAAACCCAACCAACAAAGTTGGAAAACCCTCGACATTGTCACTTCAAAGTTCAATATCTCAAAAACGGCTGAACCGATTTTGATACGACATACCTTAGAACCATCGCTAGAAACCCTGCTTTCAAATAAAAAAATCGCATTCAAATCGGTTCATCCATTTAAGAGCTACGGTGCCACAGACAGACACACAGCGGTGAAACTTATAACACCCCTCTTTTAGCATCGGGAGTTGGTGTTCCGGCTGATGCACTTCGCTTACCAGCACGGCTCTCCTCCTTGGTGGGTGGTGAGGCAGTGTTGGCGGTGGAACCGGCCGGCGGGCGCCGCAGCGGCAGCGTTACCGTCGCGTCCGCCGCCGCCCGCGGTCGCGCCGCATCCTCCAACTCGAACTGTACACAAAAGCCCTCATTGTCTAACGCACTTTGGATCACGATCGCTTTCACCACCTCTCTCTCGACGGCATGGCATGACGATAAAATGAAACAGTGAATGCGATCGCGAGTGCCAGAGCGTTAGGCAACACGGCCAGTGCTATTTCGCTAGTCCACAGCGGGTATATAGTCGAACTAACTGATTCATTCACCAGGGTACAACCTTTTAATAATCAATACATACTTATTATTATAAATGCGAAAGTGTGTTTGTATGTATGTTTGTCCGTCTTTCACGTCGAAACGGAGCAACGGATGGACGTGATTTTTGGCATTGAGATAGTTTATGGGCCAGAGAGTGACATAGGCTACTTTTTATCCCGAAAAAAAGCACAGTTCCCGAGGGAACAGAGCGCGATAACCGAATACCACGCGGGCGGAGCAAAAGCTAGTTGCAATATGATTTTCTTGACAAAACTATGGGATGTCAACATGATATACAAAGGTTCCACCCTGGGCCATTACTCCATTTCAAACAATTATGTAGTAGAGAGAAACCTTTGTGCTACTATGTAACGTCATATTGACGTCTCCGTGAAATTGATTATGAAAAGGTTCCACCCTGGCGCATGAATCAGTTTGTTCGACTGTACAAAATGGTGCAACTGATGCAGAATATACAGCAGATGGTTGGGTTGGTGCGAACCAATTTTGTGCGCCGTTAGATGTCGATGGTCTATAAAGTACTTTATTACGTTACAATCTAGCCTATCTAAGCTAATAAGTTTCTTTAACTTAAACTATCTAATTAGAATTGCATCGGTTAATTAAGAAAATTGTGATTGGTTTTTTTGGAATCTTTTTGTATTTTTTATTTCAATTCCAAATTTTTACTTTTACGGTCATCCCGTAAAACCTAAATTGAAAATACAAACTGAAATATAGATGCACAGAGAAAACAGAAAAATAAGACCATCACTGGGAATCGAACCCAGGTCCTCGGTAATACGTACCGCGTGCTATACCGCTACACCACTGATGGTTGACCATCAGTGGTGTATCAGGTTTTTCTGTTTTTTCTGTGCATCTATATTTCAGTTTGTATTTTCAATTTAAGAAAATTGTATCGGTTAATATGGACCAACTTTTTGAACTCCACCCTACTGAAATACGACAAATTCACGGAAACATGTGTCAACTTTTCCATTGCTGTAGAGTCTCATCCAACTATTTGCTGTAAAATTCAATACTCATTTTATGACACAGTGTAAAGCGCAGTTGAGTAGCCAGCCACAGTGTTGTAGGCTAGTGCGGACACAAAGCATTGACAAAACTGTGATAAGGTCAAAGGGGGCTAGTGTGCCTTTCAAGCTGCAGACTAAGTACTGACTAGAGAACTAATACTAAGAGGTATACTACCCTCTAAAGGTACTCTTAAGGTTAATCACTTGTGTTTTTATACGATCTGATGTGTTTTTTTTTAGATACCGCATTTTGCCTTAAGAGGGCCTTATAGAGGCTGGCAAAGCATACATATTAGTACTACATTAGCATATTACGCAGAGTTAATTTGAAGAACATCAATGCATCCCGAAAGAACGTGCAATATTAAAGATATTAATTGGAACTTTAACGTGACAAAAATACACCAAGCATTAAATGATTATTAAAAGAACTTAGCATTGGCTAGCCAGTGATGTTTTTAATGTTTCAAAAAGCCAACATAACGTAATCGATTAATTATTTAATTAATTTTGGAGGCATGTCCACATTATTGCGAACAATGACGATAAACCATCCGATCCCTGATTATAATAGTCGTCCGTAGATTTGTCAGGCCTCTTAGGGCCTACGCTAGCTGACGTGGTTTGCACGGAGCGGGTGGCCGCCTGTTGAACAATAGTGTGAGCAGCGCTAACTGCGCGCGTCGCGTGCATAGGATTGTACCTGCGCCCGCGCCAGCTAGCGTAAGACCTTAAACGTCTGCCACTCCTGTTGCTTACCGTACAATCAACGTCGCAGGCTTGTTGAGCCAATTACCACTGTTTGTACAGTCGAGTTCATTTACATGTGCACATTAACGCTATCTAAAATATCTGAACACGACTCGGGCGTGTCCAGATATTTTTGACAGCGTAAGTGTGCACATGTAAATGAACTCGACTGTAACATGGTCACGTAATGCTAATAGTATACTAATGACAAAATATCGTCACTACTTTGAAAAAATCTCGTATCTCAAATCAATACGTCAACAAATATGACCCTTAAAACAATGTTCATTAAGTTCACTCGGAAAGATCATCGATTTTGAGATACCAGCTTTTTTCAAATTTTACATCTGTACGAGTATTACCCGGCTCAATTCCGAAGTGACAGAATACGTGAGAAATAAAAAACATCGTACAAAACATCTCGTCATAGTCTATCCAACGCGCGCGGCATTGCAATCGCACTCCATCTCTTTCTGTAAAATGGGATCAGATGGTTGTAGACATGAGACGGTGAAGAAATCAAATCCAAATCTATAAGTAAAATGAATAAGAGCAAGTAGAAGAATCATCACGGACTACCCAATAAGCAGCAAGTTAATATATTAGCACATATGTTAATAACATAATATATCGCATGCATGTTTTTTTAATTAGGAACAAATAGATGTTACTTTAATGTCACATTGACCTAAAATTCGTTTGAACCGGAATTTTTTAGACAAAACATGCTCGACACATATCTGACTAACGTACGAGCATGATATTTGCGGAATGAGCAAACGCGATCCTTCATCTTTAGTATAAATCACTCTAATATGCTCTAAAATGTAAGCTATACCTACAGCTTAGGGTATCAGAAAATAGTATCTTGAACTTTTACAGTTTTTCAAGACATTTTTAACTGTCATTGATAAAAATATTTCAGTAGTAGTTGTATGATCTATACTGTACAGTCGAGTTCATAAACTTGTGAGCAAAAATTTGATCCAAAATATCTGAGCACGCTTCTACGCCGTTAACAATAGACTCGTGTTCAGATATTTTTGATAAAAAATTTGCTCACAAGTTTATGAACTCGACTATAAGTGTCTGTGACAGGCTACTTGGCGCTAGTGTCACTATATCCTTATGACAATTTTGACATTTTGTGTCACGTTTGTACCTAATCGCAAACAAGACTGTAACGTCAAACGGACCTCTCGATACAAACGCCATCTAGTGGTAAATATTTCGCATGTCAAACAAACCTCACGCCGCTTCGCTCTTAGCTTTAGTAGAAGTACGAAAGGAAAGAATATTGTATGTAGTTTTTTAACATTTAACAGAGCCCTTCTTCTCGTTCCCAACTGTATTAACTTCGAAAAAGGCACTGTACATTCTTAATACTTTCTGAAAGGGGGTTGTACGCGAATGCGAGATGTGATAGCGTTTGCTCAATCCGCGATCGATCCGAGCACCTTATTGGCCGGGTCAAGGCGCAGACGCCACGAGGGTCGGCGCTCGTTGTGCGCGGCGATCGTCGCCGTGGCTGTGGCGGTGGCGGCCGCTAGCGCCACCGTGACGGCCACATCCCGCGTCTGACACCACACACCAAGCTCGTTAGCTAGCCCTACCACTACTATATTCGCACTAGATTGAAAGAGCATCAATGAGGGCTATATCGCTAGATGGCGTTAATATCGTGAGGCCCGTTTGACGTTACGACCTTGCTTGCAATTGGCTAATAACTAAATTAGCCAATTAGAAGCAAGACCGTAACATCAAACGGACCATACGTACAGTCACCAGAATTAATATCTGCCACAGTCCTTGCGACCCTAGAAATAGAGTCGTATCAGATATTTATGCACGCTTGTTGTGTCAGATATTGGTGCTGGTGACTGTACTAACGCCATCTAACGATATTTCGCCTGTCAATATGCCCTCATTCGAAATAACACAGCATTTTAATTTAAACCTTTCAGAAATTTGATGGATGTCCAGTCTAAATTAAAATGGTGTATTATAAAGAGTTAATATCGTTTTCGATTTGCGTGCGATATTCGAAAGGCAGCGCGGCAAGCGTCGCTATTCATTGCGCAGTCGACACTTATTACATTCCGATGTCGGCAACCGCGACCGACGACCGCGACCGGGTCGCGTGACGCGCTGACGGATGCAAGAAACCGCGTCAACGACCAAGTTCATACTAAAGCATTATACCGAACTCGCTTTAAATAAAAAAAATAAGGCTTTATAGCGAACGCACAGCGGTTCCCGTAAACTGGGGTGACTTTGATCAAATTGGAACTAAACATTCTCATGCTTTTAAAATTGCTATAAAATCGATACTGTTCACAGAAGTCATCTACATAGATGAAAAGAAGGTCGATGATGAGATGACATCAACTAGGAGTAGTCAGGGCCTACGCTAGCTGACACGGATAGCACGGAGCGGGTGGACGCATATTGGAAAATAGTACGAGCAGCGCTAACAACGCGCGTCGCGTGCGACGGATTTTACCCGCCCCCGCAGCTGGCGTGCGAAGTGCACCCGCGCCAGCTAGCGAAGACCCTCAAATTACGTTTTGGACGCTCAGCAGTGCAAATTCACTTCTGTTAACTATAATTGGACGTAATTATGCAAACAGGAACCAACCCACGCTTCCCTCCAAAATTGAGATAATTATTCAACCAGTTACTAAAATGCACTCTATCAGGTTAACAGAAGGTGCATTATAGTAACTTGTTACAATACTAATCTCAATTTTGGGGGAATGTGTGTTGGTTCCTGTTTGCATAATAACATTAGGGTTTGTGACAGACTAGTCAGCCCCAGCATCGTGAGTACCGTTTGACAACTTTGACACTTGTGTCACGTTTGAGGGAGTTCAAGACTAACGTCAAACCGACCTCAATCATGAGTTAGTATCAACTAACGCCATCTAGCGATATTTCATGTCAAGAAAACCTCACTGCCGACATACGCAATGTATTTGGGAAAACGCTAACCACGCCGCTGCTCGCGCAATTTAGTGGCCAGGCCGTTTCTCCACACGTTGGCGCCAACGTTGGAACGAATGCTGTCTCGATACACAAGTTGGACGAGTAGCATTGGCACCAGCATTGGGCCAACCAGTGGAGTCGGTCATGTCATACATTAACAGATTCATCCAACAAATGTGATAGGGCAGCTCAATGTCAAGATGAGATGCATATACTATCTTTGTTCCAGAGTGTATATGTCAGAGTGCATATTTTAGCTATTCCGTCATATGTCTAAGGCCATACAGATGTAAAACTAACGGTTTGCCACCATAGTTTTTATCTCCAGTTCTTTGTATTTATGTCGTAGCATGCTCTCAATTAGCTTATCGTATCGAACCGTGCCCTCATTAGCTTATCGTATCGAACCGTCCCTCTCACTCTCGTTTTAAATAATATAAGCGCCAGCGGGACGGCAAGACACGAAGACAGCGCAGAATTATCCAGGCATTTTTATCTGTCATAGTGATTTCTCACTTATCGACTTGATAATCAATATCAATATATCGATACAGAACATGTTAAAAAAGATTAAAGGTAGAGGTCAACAATAGACGGTTTTATCGCTAAAGAGCGATCTCTTCCAATTAACTTTTGAGCAGTTGAAAATGTGAAATAGACATAAATATGAATTAAGCAAAGAAAACAATGAATAGTTAACAACTTCTATTCAATTTAATAATTCAGTTTCATATTCCAAGTCTGTTGTAGCCCTCATAAATGTTCCATTGATGGCTTTGTTAAAGATATTACATTATTATTTTACGATACACTATCATTATCGATATTATTTAGGTAGAGTCGATAAGTGAGAAGTAACTCATTTAATACAATAATTGAATAACACTTCGACCCGAAATCCGACTTTTCCCGATGTAAACCATTACCTTACTACTCGTACGTACATCTGGAATGTCGAGAATAAATGACACGTCTTGAAAAACAGTGCCAGAGATTTCGAGACTGCGCAATTTATACTACTCATTCTTTATACTCGAGTCCAGAATTAGGCGAACTAGATTGACAGCTTAAAATGTTACCAGACATAGCAAAAAAAAATAGTCATAGAAATATGTCGATATTATAACTTTTGGGCTTTATTTCAATAGCTTTAGGCCTAAAAACGACATAAAGGATAACACAATCAAAAATGAATCAACAAAATAATAACAACTTCACAATAACGAGAGATAGTTCTCAGCAAACCCATGGCAGTTAAGTCGAATGACATATCGTCACTACTTTTAAAAAAACTCTTAGCTCAAAATAGATAATTTTTCTGAGTGAACTTTATAGACAGTACATCAAGGTTCAATTTTGTTGACATATTGATTTTAGATACGACATTTTTTCAAAGTAGTGACGATATATTGAAACGTCAACAAAACAAAATGGCGAACGGTGTCCATACCGATGTTCAACAGGTTTTTTTCCAAATCATTCAAATAAAAAAAGGTTTATTTTATTATTATTTCGTATAAAGTTTTTTTTTGATATCGATATTAAGTTTTTTGTTAATATCGATATAACAGCACTGGTGAAACTGTGGCAACATTTGTGTGCAACGAACTGTCAAGTTGGTCGATAAAAAGATTGAAATTTTAATGTTTTTAATCAATACTCAAGGCTTCATTGAACGCTAGGTTTTTGTCTTGTAAAGTTCGAGGCGAGGCATCGAAGACGCGTTTTTTATAGGATTCGTTTCTTGAAAATTGAATTAAGCGTTACATATTATATTACCTAATCTATGCCTTGCTTCGATACTAAAATAGAAAATTCGAGCCTCCACCTAGCATTTGATGAAAATGGTACGGTAGGGAGAGACTATTAAAACTCTCAGGCAATACGGTATTTGTTTCTATTTTATTACTTATTATTAAAGGGAAAACAATTATCAGGTTATCTTTAAATGCATACAACAGATATAAATGTGAAAGTTTGTGAAGATGTTTGGATGTTTTTTACTCAATCATGTCTAAACCGCTGAACTGATTTAGGACATTGGATAGTTTTTATCCCGGAAAATTGCATAGTTCCCGCGGGATAGCCATAAACGAATACTACGCGGACGGAGTCTCGGGTAACAGCTAGTTTAAAAATTACTGAAAGTGAAATTCAAGAAGAACCGGTTTTTTTTCTTCGCTAAACACTGGCTGCATAATCCTGGATAGCAAATTCAGGATTTGTCAAATACCGCATTCAAACAGTCCGTAGTAACTTTTGTATCGTTTAATGATAGTTTTAATTGCCTTTTGTTACATAAGGCCCTCCCTAGCTTAACCATTTTCATTTTCCGATATTGTTTCCACCAAATGGGGAAACTCTCAGTAAAGAACAGCCATCGAGATATAAATCAATAGAGTGAACACGTCGTGTATCTTTTATATCGCCAAACTGCTGCATCGGTTTCCGCACTCTGATTTACCGACACAGTATCAAGTAAATACATAACCAAAATTTTAATATATAATTAAAGGATAAAGTAAAACTAGAGCTAGTACGGTATAATGGCCCACTCTATTGATAAATAACTCTAGGAGCACCTAGAGCCTACTGAAAAAATCTCGTTTCAAGAATGCGACATGAATACTATTAAAACACAAAATGGTAATGGCCGAATAGACACGAGTGAATATTTTTAATTACACTGCATTAAAACTAAAAAAAAAAGTTAATAAATTAATAAATACAAACAGTACTGGGGTATCGGTGAATAAACGGCCAAACTGATGTGAACACAGTCAAATTCAAACTGGAAAGTATTTACAATGACGATATAAAAATAAAACAAATATCGTATAACTTCAATAGCTAAATAAAAAAATCTCGACCCCCTAAAATCGAGGGCTACTTTTAAATGGGTTTTAGGGTTTACGCTAGCTGACGCGGTTTGCACGGCGCGGGTGGCCGCCTGTTGAACAATAGTGTGAGCAGCGCTAACTGCGCGCGTCGCGTGCATAGGATTGTACCTGCGCCCGCCCCGCATTCTGCACCCGCTAAGTGCACCCGCGCCGCGCCGGATTTTTAATCCCATGGAAAAAATGCAAACAAAGGTATTGCCGTTATCAAAAAACATTTGCAGAATTCAAGATATTTTATTCTTTCCACATTTGCCAGAAATCGACTTCCCATTAAAAAACTGTATTTCTTAATCAAGATAAAATATTTAAATTTACTGATGAAAATCTTTACTTTGGCATTTACTACGCTTTGGTATATTAATTTACAAAGAGATTACTCTGATTTTAAATTTATTTTTCTGTCCTGGTATTACGTATGCATTTATTTATTGTCCTGGTATTACACAAGGGTTTTTAAGCTGTGGGCCGCTTGGCGCGAGACGTCACTCAATGCACTAACATTCGAGACTGAATTCGTAATCGTTTTCCAGTGACTCTTGTTCTGTTATTTTTTTTTACTGTCGACATTGTTATATTTTTACTGTAGTTAAGTTGTTCATTGTTGGACTCCGGTCCGAGTACTTCTCAGTCAAAAGACGACTTGTAAGTTGTCTCCCGTAAAAACGGCTCTAATAGGCATGGCAACAACAGAACTTCATATAATATTTCTAGCGGGCCCATACCTTGAAATCCCCTGAAATGTCACTTTGACAATGACGAAACTTTGTTTACATTTTTTCCGTGGGATTAAAAATCCGGGTTTAGAGCCCTTTCTTATTAAGAACTAAATAAATAAATATAACTGTTATCCCCAAAAAACCGATTAGTAATTGAAGAAAAGTTAACGTTTCCCAAAAGGAACCAAATGCCCCCAATTATTATCATAATCATTGTGAACATCAGAATATCACATACCGTATTGTTTTCGACGGCGGGAGGGGCCGGCGATTCCTCTTTTTTGGGACTGACCGGCGGGAGAACCTGTAACAGAGATATTAACTTGACTTATTGGCTTTGTGCACGACATCAGCGCCACCTAGCGTCCGCAACTTTTTTTGCTCTGATGCTCTGACGTTTTGAAATTTCATCGCGACATTGTGAAAAAATCAAACGTATAACGTATTAATTTATAATACAAAATTACTGTGATACCGTGATTTGGTTGTGAGTTCATTTTTGGTCATTAAAATTAAATGAGGTAAGTAAAATTTATTCAAAAGTGTGTTTTATTTTCGTTATGTCAGGGTTTGTTTACTTCATGTTTAGTTGTACTTTTACTGTAAAACGAAAAGATAAAGCTATCTTATTGGTTTCTTTGAATAATAGTAAAATTATATAATTGTTCTCTAGTAATAAATTAAATATCGTTTTCAGATCAAAATGAGTATCATTTTGAAGACCGGTTTTGTGAGTATATCACTCAATATAAAATTTCAACCACAAACCGTTTCATAAGGAAAATTGTTGCTGGACGTGTCCGAGATGTAGAGGAATTAAGAACAAAACAGGGACAGTGTTCAATAATTCAAGCTCGCATCATAACATAAACATCTATTATTAAAATTAGGTAGTTAAAGTCTATAGAAATTGCTTTGTTAATGACAGATTCATATGAGTATTACAGATGCCAGAGCCTAGATTATTTCCTCTTTTGGCCACTATGAGCGCTGCGATAGATTTCATTACCCCCACCTAGTACTTCGCACCCTCCCAATAGTACAGATGTAGCGATTAACGTTTTGCCATCGTGTTTTGTCGGAAAAGTTCGTATTCTTGCTTTCTCAACTAGCTTACTGAATTAAGATTGGTTTTTTGGAATCTTTTTGTATTTTTTATATCAATTCCAAATTTTTACTTTTACGGTCATCCGTAAAACAAATTGAAAATACAAACTGAAATATAGATGCACAGAAAAAACAGAAAAATAAGACCATCACTGGGAATCGAACCCAGGTCCTCGGTAATCCGTACCGCGTCCTATACCGCTACACCACTGATGGTCAACGGTACCGACACGAATTTCCCTATGCACCTCATAGTTTCTTCAGCTTACTGAACTTTACTGAAGCTGATTGAGACAGCAACATAAATACGAACCGGTCGGGGCAGATATTGAATGAAAAAAGTTTTTGTTCAAAAATGACATTTCTAATACAAGCTTTTTTTACTGACTGTACTTTTTAATGAAATGAGTTTCATGTTCAAAACTGTATTTTTTGTTGACTGTACTTGCATTGTCATCCAATTTACACACGTACCTATACCAAATTTCAAGTCAATCCGACTACTGGAATTGAGTCTAAATGAACTTGCAAGACTTGACCAAACCAAAAGATGTTTTATAAGAAACTCTCCTACTGCTGTCTCTTGGACAACGGGACTAAACAAAACAAAAAGTTGATTCACCCAAATATAAATGTTCCAGGCTCTCACCTCCGTAGTGCCGTTGCCAGCCTCCTTGTTCGTCAGCTGTTTTTTAAGAACTGCTGTCTCTTGGATAACGGACAAAACAAACAAGAAAAAGTTGATTGCTCCACATAACAATATTCTAGGCTCTCACCTCCGTAGTGCCGTTGCCAGCCTTCTTCTTTGTCAGCTGCTCGGCGGACTTTATCTCCTCGAGGGTCACGCCCTGCGTGGAGCGCCGTGTCTCGCGCACGCGCTTCGCGTGAGCCTTGCGCTGCGTCTCGCTCTCCTCGTCGCGTACCGGCGGGACGAATGACCTGGCAACGTTATTGCAATAAGTATCCAAGCAGCATCTTGAAAAATCTAAAGCGCAAGCCACGTGGAAGAGACGTCGGGCGGGAGCGCGACGTGGACGGGGCGGATACGGGGCGAGGGCGTCTCCGCCTTGTTTCTTGTTTGCTTTGGATGGCGACGTTTCTATACATTTAGTATGAAAACTGGTTCAAGGGGCGCCCCCCTCCCACGTCTCTTCTGTGTGGCTTGGGTTTACGCTAGCTGGCGCGGGCGCAGGTACAATCCTATGCACGCGACACTATTGTTCAACAGGCGGCCACCCGCTCCGCGCAAACCGCGTCAGCTAGTGTAGGCCCTAATTATTAGGGCTGTAGAGACGTAAGGTAAGCTACGAAACATGCTGTGTAATTGAAACACTGGTCATGCATTCATGCAAAACTGATGCGCAAATTAATGGCGTTTGCTATAATATACTACAGCATTAACGAAGAAATTACTGATTTACGATTTCATACTTCGGAATATTATTTTTATTTTGAAAATATTTTTTTATATTCATCTCGTAAAATAATTGCAGGCTTTTGCAGGTCCAAGTTGTGCAAGGTCCGCCCGGATGGCTACCACCATCTTGCTCGCTAATCCTGCCGTGAAGCAGCAGTGCTTGCACTGTTGTGTTTCGGCGTGGAGAGTAAGACAGCCGGTGAAATTACTGGCACTTGAGGTATCGGTGATGATCTCTTACCATCAGGAGAACCACCTGCTCGTTTGCCATCCAGTCGAATAAAAAAAAAGAAACTCAATTTGGGCTTTCAGTCATTGTCCAGAGAGAGAACACGATGTAAATAAAGTAAAACGAATGCTAAGGGGAATGCAACTGAATAGACGCGAGGAGTTAGCAATTTATTTCGTTCCTTTGAGAAAGCTCGCAAAGATACTTCGACTAACTAGATATTACATTGTACCTACGTAAGAATAAGTATGTATAAACTTTTTTGGGGAATGATGGGCATGATATTACCCCAAAAACTTAAAATAATGATTAATATAAAGTGGAATATAAGCAATAGTTATTTGTGTCACAAGGGAGCAAAATGGTGTATTTACGGCGAGGGCGTACATTGAATCCAGAATGTAGCGAAGGATTCTACGCGAGGGATTCTAAAGTAGAACCCTAAGCCTAATGAAGGATTCAAGTGTTAACGCCCAAGATGAAAATAATTTTACTCCCGAGTGGCTCATACAACTTTTCACACCGAGCATTAAGAAACTTGAAAAAAAAAACATATTATTATAGAACAACCAGCATAGAAAATGTCGTGGCTTTACAGTTATCATCTTCAAAAAATGGCATTTGCCATAAAACACTTAGAAAAGCCTTGAACAGAAAAGTTGCACTTTGCTCCCTCTCGTCAGGGAGGAAAAGTTACTTTTCTGAAGGAGAGGTGTGAAAAAAATATTACCTAATAATAAAGCGTTGCGTTCCCCATCAAAACATAATGAAGTATAATCGTAATAGAAACTAAAAATAAGGATTTAAGGCCTATTTCACCAGTCATTGATAAGATAAATTGTATACAGATATCTCCGTTTTCTGCGAATAAACAGAGACAGCATCACATCTATTTGTCACGTAAAAATTATGAATAAGTGGTGAAAGTGGCTCTTAACTCTAGGTCCATAAGTTTCGCAAGTTGCGAACGCACAAAAACACTAAAAACAGACCGTTTCTATCTCATTCTATCCTATAACTGTATCCTATAGGATTGTCAGCGATTGCCAAACATACGGACCCAGCGTAAACACACACCAAATCAAACAATCAAATCCATTAAACTATGCAACAGATCACATCAAACAATCATTAACACTAATACGTCGCGGTGTATCACTATGTATAGTTAGCTCACGCCTCAGCTTGCGCTTTTGCCTGTTAAAAAAATACACTCGGTAGCGGCCACGTCTTGGCGCCTGGTGCATGCATAAAACAACTGCAACAACATCTAGCGCCGCGATCAAAGGGCTTACTCCGAAGGTCGAAAATCGAAATTCGTATCGTACCGTGCCCCTCGTATTAAATAGCACAAGTGTCAGAGGGATCGAACGACACGAACTTCGATTTTCGAATTTCGCAGTAGCCCTGCAGTGACGAGCCAGCTATGAAACATCTTTGACTATGTTATAATAATGAAACAAACAACAGCAGTGGTCAAATACAATAATTCATAGAACCGCGAAATTCTGCCTTACGAGTTTTTTTTAGTCTGCCATATTACGCCGACAGAACCTTGGCAGAAAGTCATATTAAAAACTAAAAACAGACAGACTGACAATGTAGTAAAGATATAAGGGTTCCGTTGTATGTTTCATTTTGAGGTACGGAAACTTAGATCTGACGACAAAAAAATACAATTTAATTTAAATCAGCGCTGGGATAGGTATTACAAACACTTCCGCATTATGCTGAGTCAGTATACTAGTCGCAACCGCAACAACACTCTCTTTATCCTTCGTGTTGTGTATGTATTTGTAATAATAATAACGCTGTTGTCACTTGTGTGGTTGTGAATAAATGTATTTCCTTTCTTTAATTTTATGCATAACTAAAAATACTTTAATTAATGGTCCTCACGTAAAGCAACTAGCCAAATCAATATGTTGTCAAGCATACTGATTGAACAAGATATCAAAAAAATAACACGCTCATCGAATTATTGTCAAGATTCCCATGAAAAATTCACTGTCAAAGTCAATTTCATAGCTGGTCAAAACCAAACGGAAAAACTATTATGTACTTGAAGAAATTCTTGAAAATGTTTCCGGGCGATAGTTTGGTCGGCGTGGCGGAACTTGAAGTCGAATTGCTACTGTTCTCCGGATCCGTGGTGCTAAGATACATAGCTACACTATAGTACTATGTCAGGATGCTTAACCAGGCGTCGATACAATCGAATTTGTATCTTACGAAGATCCAACCCCTTTGAGCGCCAACGGGCATCATTGGCCATCGGACGAACGGCAAAAACGCCACTAAATTATACATTACGCCAAGAAATCAATATAGAATTTTTTCAGCTTATAGTTGGGCAGTAATGTATGCCTTTTTTAAATTTCGATTGAAGTCGACGATTGTATCTAAAAGGTGTAAATAACATACTGAAAATCTGACGCCCCAAGTCAGTCAGCCAACTCTACGGAATTTCTAACTCTACAATCCTAATTTGTGTTTGTCAGTTGCACTTCGTCGTTTTTAGAAGAAAAATAAAACCGGCCAAGAGCGTGTCGGACACGCCCAAGATAGGGTTCCGTAGCCATCACGAAATAAATCAAGTAATATTAAGTGAGTTATAACACGATTAAAATACTTACTACAGTCTTAAAATGAATTACCAATTATTATTACGTCCTTTTGTTGAGAAGCGCAGTTTTTCGGCAATAACTCAAAAACGGTATATCCGATCATGTTGAAACCAATTTTCGTTGAAAGTATTTATTAAGCGTTAGTTTCCATATTTTTTGGACAAACGGTTTACAAGATAGAGGGGGGGGACACAATTTTTGCTACTTTGGGAGCGATTATTTCCGGAAATCTTCACTTAATCAAAACAGTTTTTGAGAAACCTTACTATCTTTTCAAAAGAGCTGTCAAACTATGTGCCACACGTTGATGCGAGTTAATTTTTTTTTTA
The DNA here is from genome assembly GCF_025370935.1 of Choristoneura fumiferana. Lineage (NCBI taxonomy): Eukaryota > Metazoa > Arthropoda > Insecta > Lepidoptera > Tortricidae > Choristoneura > Choristoneura fumiferana. The sequence goes on along the minus strand of NC_133472.1, from coordinate 40,839,161 downwards.
ATTTCAGTAACGCGTATGGAGTTTTTTGTAATTTAACTACAAAACTAAATAGCGGCTTTGACAAGACATCGGTACTCCAAATTTCATTGATATACATCTTGTAGTTTTCGAGTAAAATGCCTGTGACATACGGACGGACGGACAGACAGACAGACAGACGGACTTGACGAAACTATAAGGGTTCTGTTTTTGCCATTTTGGCTCCGGAACCCTAAAAAACACTGTCAGAAAACAGCCAGTATTAAATTCTCTAAATAGTACACACTTGACTAAACATTTAAGTGGCGTATGGAACTTCGTCACTTTAAGACAGGGCTCAGTGAAAAAAATATTTATAAAAACACAACCTGCTTTAAAACATAGTGTAAGTAGTCGATTCTACTCTCGATTTTGAAGAAATTAATTTCACGTTAACAGTTATTTAATTTAATTAACACCTTGTATACATTATTCGATCTTCAACGAGTACACCACTCTGTGAAAGGTGTGACTACATTTCGAATCAAAAATACCAGATGATAATCCTGTGAAAACACAACTAAAGACAGTTAAAGTGAGAAAAGTTTTTCAATGTCAAAGTCTTTATGCCACTGACATAACATTGATTTTTACTTGGAATGTGTAAAAAATTTTTCACTACATCTATATTTGCTGGTTTGTTCAAAACTAATTTTAAAACATCTCGTGTAAATCAAACACACGACATGTACCCTTTGTTTCACCACCCTTTGATTAAATTTATTTGACGGGTCAATGTGATGCCGTCTCTGTTTGTTTTGTTCGAATAGACTGAGACGGCATCACATTTATCCGTCAAATAAAATCAATCAATGGGTGGTCAAAACAGCCCCGGAGTGTAGACATTCACGCGCCGTTGGCATTCAAATGGTTAAACAACAGATAAAGAACACAGAACGCACACAACAGTTCAAAAATTTCTGGCCAGATAGACAGGAAGGGACAGAAACTTTTGGACTTGCCTCCGTTTTCCCGCGGACCTGGTTAAGGATATGAAAGAAATAATTAACTATTTAAATAACCTCCACCATCGTAATGTGCTGCCATAGAAGCAGAGCTGGAATCAACCCAATCACGTTAGCAGTGGTTCTAACAGCAGTGGTAACTTTCTTTGAATTTATCCCTGAACATTGTGGGTAGTTGCCATTTAGGTACCCCTTAAAATAAGTGCAGTCCGAAGTCCCTCTACCCACGATATCTGATGATCTTTTTTTTTTTTATAATTCGACTGGATGGCAAACGAGCAAGTGGGTCTCTTGATGGTAAGAGAACTAAGAGATCACCACCGCCCATAAACATCTGCAACACCAGGGGTATTGCAGACGCGTTGCCAACCTAGAGGTCTAAGATGGGATACCTCACGTGCCAGTAATTTCACCGGCTGTCTCACTCTCCACGCCGAAACACAACAATGCAAGCGCTACTGCTTCACGGCATTATTAGCGAGCAAGATGGTGGTAGCAATCCGGGCGGACCTTGCACAAGGTCCTACCACCTGCAAATAGTCTAAAATATCTTGTTCTTTACCCCTCACAGAACACAGTTTTACCCCTTTAGGGTAAATTTACCACTAGGCTCGAAACCAATGTGTTAATTAAAACCCACGTCGCATTCGTCACCAAAGAACCAGAGCGAAGGCGGATTCCAGCCAGTCTCCACTTCTATAGACGCACACCTTTACAATGTTCGCCCATCTAACACCACACTGCGGTGGTCCATGGAAATAACAGACCGATCGAGCAAACCATAGCTTATACTCCGAAGTTCATTTAGTGCCATCGCTCTCACGCTAATAGCATTTACCAGGAGAATGAGGTAGCCAGAAAGCTACAAGAGTATTTTTCGCTCGAGCGTGTTTCGTGTTCAATGCACCCGGCAGCGCAGGCAATGAACAGAAAAAACGCTAGAGGCACCGATCGCGCGTGGACACGCAAAGGCTATAGATGAGCGAGAACTTTAACGAGAGACCGTAATGTCTAACGAGCTCACGCGCGCGATTCCATTCACCATCTCTTTTAACCCTCTCTAATACCGTATAACAGAAAGAAATGGTGAAAACGATTACGATTCCAATTGTGTTAGACAAAAAGGCCTCTGATTTATATATTGTCTGGTTCATACACAGAACAGAATTTCAATTCGCATCTTTCCTGTGTACATGACAAAAGTTAACAGGTAAATGCTTTTCTAATTTTTATACTTTCGTAACTTTTAGTCCGTTCAAAGAAAAAAAAGTTTGATGATTAACAAGTCTTTTACTACATGCCCACAGGAAACAACTTGTTTTTAATTCTGAGTTGTACTAAACTACCCTTCACCTTTCCACGATCACAACAAAGAATACTTATATTATCATATCAATCAAGAATATTCAATCATAGCGTAACAATAACAACTAGTGAGGTAACTCGACCGGGTAACTACTTGGTGCGATGCGGGCGTTCCCCCCAATGTTAACCCACATGCCGCGACTCGGTCGATTGTTGTCACCGCTCAATAAATGACACAACAAAGTGTGCATACATATCTGGCCGGAAGGACGTGTTAGATATTAAAGCTGAGCATCCACTGCATCGGAATCGAGCCCTACTGAGCGGAAGGATTTGTTTCTTTTTTTTATATTTCTATGGTACTGCTGTATCGGCATTTATACAACGCAAAAAATCCGTCCGCTTCGTACGACGCGTACGCTTCGATTCCGATGCAGTGGACGCGCAGCTTTATGCACGCTTTATTGTGTCAGATATTGGTGCTGGTGACTGAACGCAGTTAGCGCTGAGACCAAGTGCGCCCACTATTAAAAATGATTACGCTATACAACTGTCAAGTTTCATAAGGGTCAAGTAAAGACACGTGACATACCTCCTGACCGTAGTTTGCGTAGTTGTATTGGTAGTGGTAGAATTCGCTGTGGTATTCGCGGTTGGGCTCCAAGTGTTGGCCTCTCGCTCTCTCTTCTCGGGCGTCGAATTAGTTCTGTGTACGGTAAAAGAAAATTAGTTCACATGATTAACAAGACGTAAGGCTAAGACTCCTTTGGTAGCAGTTACCCTGGTACATTGGCGAAGCAAGCAGCGCAACTTTGCTATATTTTATTCAGAATCAGACCGACTATTGAAATTGCACCTGTGAAAATACCACTGGTATCTGTAAATTTCTACAAAACAACGCTCTAATAAAAATTTTGATCATTCGATAAAACTGTATACAGCTTTAGTTAGGTACTGCAAATACAATTTTTTACCACTTCCGTGTATAGAGATGTGATTTCGAACATCGGTTATAGAGTACAAATGTCAAAAGTATGGCAAAAATGCTTTTTAACCTGTCCTCTCCCAGAGGCACAAATTTGTGCCCAAATTCCTTTGATCCTGTTATCCTGGGAGATGACAGATTAAAAGTCGCCGCTTACTAAAAGTAAGATAAAAACCGTAAATCAATAGATACTAATATTTCAACTATAAGATATACACGTTTCTCAAATGTAATTGAATGTAGCCTCTTAAAAAGTTACTCGCATCACTTCGCACAAAGACATTTTTAAATATGTGTAGATAAGTGAAATTTCATTCCCATATCTTTGTACTCTAATTTTGCACGAATCAATTACATTTGAGTCACTTTAAATTTATATGATTATTAATACTAATTCTACACATTTAACAAAGTCTGGCCCCCTCTACCAACAACTGAAACAACATAAATAAAATACTTGTATCTTAATATAAACGTACACATATAAACAGAACCAGGACATGTAATAATAGACGGGAAAAAAGCAGACATACCATTAAAACATACTCCATTCAAAATCAATACAAAATAAAGAACAGAGCTCAGAAATAATGAGCTGTTTTGAGAGTTTGCATAACATGGACATACCCTGTCATTTAATAGTTGTCCCATGATCTTTCTCTGTCTATAAATGGATATTAAACGGAAGAATACAAAATATACTTAAACTGATAGTCATTTATTAGAATTACGAGTAAACAGATCGCTTCAAATACATTTAAAAGCATGGTCAGTACTCGTTTTGCGATGTATATTGTCATTTTAGTTGATCATAACGAGTAAAGTTTTGTTTTGTTTTAATATTTATTTTCAGGGTGTATCCATATTAGTATCTACAAATGACATTAATGATAATAGCTCACTCTTTCCGAACTCTAGTAATGAAATGCCACACATGACGTATGAATGACGTGTGGCGTCAAGTTTCTACGCGTGTATCGTAAAGTGTGATATTAATGTTGAATGAAGTTAGATGATATTTGAATATTATTATGAGGATTTATTAAATATGTTCTTTGTAATAATTCGGTGTCGATGTCAGTTCTGGGTTCATGTTGGAACTAAGCTTTTGTTTCATGAAACTACCAATGTGACTACTACGTAATGATTCGTATGAGTTTGCTCAAAAAATAATACTTATGTCCATATTAATACCTATGAGTAATGAGTATAATTTTCATTCTACATCTCAACGATCTACGAAATGATGAAGGTTTTAAAAAACTATAGTCTACAAGATGTCACTATTGTAACATTCATTATAAAAAGGGGATATCCCGTTTTCCTCACAGTATAAGTAATGGAAAATTTAGTGCACATTCTAATCAGTCCGAATCGTAGTTGCAACAAAACTGTGAAATAATTATTATCTAGATATTATTCAGTGCCCGGGGCCGCTCCCACTACGCTGCGCCACTGGGACGGACTCATCTCTTCCCGTGTATGGTTGTCGACCATGGGACTTGATGTGCCAGAGGGCAGCAGCCCTCTCTATTGTTAACTACTCCGGACTCCAGCACTGCTGTGTTGGAGGCAAAAGGGAAGCCACCACAGTATTCCTAAGATAGTCGTCAAGATGGTTTACTACTGATATTCAATCGACGACCATTAAACGACGTCCACACTACAAAAACCCCGTGTCGACGACCACAAAAATTACAAGTGCTACAAATCGACATAATGAGTAGTGAGCGGATTTAAAGTAGCAATTACAAGTTAAATATATATATGACTAGTGCGATTGGTTAGATAGATAGATAGATTTATTTATAAGATTTTATGTTGTTTATTGGTCTTATAGTTATCTAATTACAATGCCATATTTATTACGCACCTTTTTGATAAAAATAAATGCTTACTTGTAATAATAGTCTTATCCATATTAAACTTGTAATCGCTACTTCAAATCCGCTCTCTAATAATGAGGGCTAAAAGACCATTGGTAACTTAAAAGTGACAATTAGGTGGACTTGGTACGCTTGAACGTTTGTGGTATAAGGCCGGAAGAGACTACTTATGTTTAAGGTTCAAGTGGTCAAAGTTGACGTCTTAGCACGCCTATAGCCTATTAGCCTATTAAATAGGTTCTCAACGTGGACAACACCCCGTTGTGTACACTGATTCAGGAGTGTGGCACTAATACGCTCAGAATTAAAAGGCGTTACATTAGAACCACTTCTACGGTCCAAGGTTAAAAAATCAATCATCGGGGTTTGGTTTCGCAGTTGTCACTACTTAACCCTGCGTTAGCAATTAACTCGAGGTTAAAAGTAAAATGATGCGCGGAAGCTCACCTTAGTTAAAAAAGATTTAGAACAAAACTAAAGGCGACGGTGGACATAGACGGGTTTTTTTTTATGAACATGAAACTTTGTCATTTATAAGAGAGTTCGACGCCACATTACAATAAGTTCTATATTAGGCCACTGGGCGGCAAGGTTAAGCCTATATAAATTATATTGACAAAAACTTTTTGTTTGACACAAAATTGTCCAGAACTACCTTTATCGATGCATCCGACCCATTTACGATTTTTTGCGATCTCTGGCTTTTCCCCTTAAAATATTTCAGGTATTTTTTACTGTAATTTTTCTCGGCTGTAAAGTTGTTTAGCATCTCGTGCCTTTGAAACCCTCGGCTACGTTTAGAATTCTTCTTTTGAACCACTCGCTTCACTCGTGATTCAATCCTAGAATCCTTCGCTTGCTCGGGTTTCAATACAAGCACTCGCGCCCAACAGTAACTTTCCACCCTTGCATAACAAATAACTATTGTTTGCAAGCCCCAAACATGAACCCAGGCGACACGGTTGCGGGCACCTTGTCTGCACGTCCTCGTTAGTATCGTTAGTTTCCTTCTCTGCGAGCGGCGCCGGCGGTATGGACGGGCAGGAGGACGCCTTGATACGCGCCGTGACGTCCCTGTAGCGCTGATAGAAACTGTTCACAACACAAGCATGCCAAGTGTTAGAGCTTGAGGACTGTAAGATCATGTTACCTAACCATTCATACACCGTGTATTGTTGATATAGCCACAAACTGTAACCAGACGTAGATTTATTTATGAACCGATATTAAACAACAAAACAACAAACGCAACGACAATTAGTACCAGAGCGTACTTTTTTTATACGAACAATAATTATTTCATACAAGAGAGAAGCATTCTGTGACAGCTGTCACGTCAACAAGTGCGACGTTTTAAATCAAAACAAAGTAGTATCACGTAGTAATACTTATAAGGTAACTAATAAGTCGCAATTTCTTAGTAAAACGTAATAAAACGTGTTTAATAGGGCCCTCACTAACTACCCTTACCCCCTGTTTCACCATCCATTGATTAAATTTATCTGATGGATAAATTTGATGCCGTCTCTGTTTGTTTCGTTCGAATAGACGGAGACATCACATTTATCCGTCAAAAAAAAACAATGGGTGTTGAAACAGAAACCTTAAAGTTTGTGGTTGTATCAAAAATACACGCTGTATACACTAGTCCACTTTACGGACACACGGAAGCTGACGTGAGCTGTGGCCGTCGTCACACTGACGTTACCATCAGTTCACTTTCTCTTACTACCCTCATCTTACACCGTGCGATAGAAAGATTTGGTAAAAATGACTATGATTTCAAGTATGACAGACAATAAGGTATCTGTGTAAGGTATGTGTGTTTGGACGTTGCAAATAGCTCGCTGGGCTAATAATCAAACTAAACTTTGGATCGTTCGAGTCAACGAAGTACGTATTATACGGAGAAATTATCTATATTCTTTAAAGTATTTTTTTTTTCGTTCTACCGGCCGTGCTCTTTTAATAGTTTATACGTAATACACGTTTTATACACGTTTCAAAAGTATTATATCGTCCGAGTAAATTGGAAAGACGATAACACTTTTTAGTATCTTTAAATTGATCAGGGACAAGCATTACCGTATCACTTGCAAACTGAGGGCCTACTCCAATTCGAAAAGCGAAGATCGTATCGTACGTCCTAGTCTCTCGTATTAAATAGTACAAGTGTCAGAGGGACGGAACGACACGAACTTCGATCTTCGAATCTAGGAGTAGCCCCGCTGTCAAGAATACTGCTACTACATAAATTTTCTGAACTATGCCGAATTTTCTAATGTGGATTGTTTACAGGCACTTTCAATTTGGTCAAAACAAGCTATCTAAATTATGATTGGTTCTTTGGAGTATTTTTGTATTTTTTATTTCAACTCCAAATTTGTTACTTTTACGGGTATCCCGTGAAACCATATCGAATATCGATCCAGCGGTGGTGTAGGGGTTATAGCACGCAGCACGGATTGCTGAGGACCTGGGTTCGATTCCCAGCGCTGGTCTCTTTTTCTGACTTTTCTGTGCATCCATGTCTCAGTTTGAATTTTCGATAAGCTATCTAAACTTCCCAAAAAAGAACATTAAAAATAAATTTAAGTTGCAATTAATCCGAACAGTCCTCAAGCATAGAAAATAACCCTACACCGAACTAGGACGAGAGTACCCAACTAGACAATAGACACACACAGTCTGCATAATAACTAACTCGTCACTTATGTCAAAGCCGCTGTTTCTTTTCGTCTGACTCGACAGCGTATCGAAACGGCTTATAAGTAAGCTCACTCGGTTGAATTTCTCTTTTATTCTGAAAACAACATGATCAACTTAAAACTCCTGGCGGCCTCTGATGCCCTGGTACTTTAAAATCGTTAGCACATTGTTATTATCGTTAAGTATGAATGATTCAAACCGTGACGATGTAAACGCGATGATATTTTCTATTATGAATAGTGCTGGCATGAAAAATAAACACAAATAAATATTGGACGATATAAAGCACACCCAATAACATGTGCGGTTCAAAATTAACAACATTTAAGGTCACACAGGGAGTTGAGAACATAAGGCTTTTCGTACAATCAAAATACTACAAGCTACCTGGAGGCAAGGATGACAGCTAAAAGTCGAACCATACATAAACTGACATACATCCTTCTTCCACAAATGGTGCAACTTCAGTTGACACATGTGTCTCAAAGGAGTATAGGAGATTGGGTTATTTTATATTTTATTTTGTTTGTTGATATGTTGGTTCGATCATGCAATAGCATGGACTAAGAAGTATTATAATAATTATAGCTAATCCAGACAGTAACATAATATGAAATTCTTAAGACTAACTTCATTTAGCAACTTTTTGAAGTTAGTAAACTATACAGGGGGTATGATTTTTCTCATATCAAGAACTTCACAAAAGTGAACCATGTAATACTGAAAAACATAGACGCGAGCAACCTATAAGCAAAATCCAGATCTCAACTCCCTGTATAACCCATAAGCCCCATATGATTCGCTTCTAAGCGCCATGATGTTTCCAATGAAGTGGGGTGTCAAACACGAGCCTTTTTCTCGGTTGCCACTTGCATCCTTTGCTGACTTGCTGACTGACCCAGTAGGAAAGGAATGTGCAAAAAGCACCTAGCACACAACTAGAATTGCCCGGTCGATTCAAAAGTTTCTGTCAGGAGTCGGTTAAAATCAGAAACATGATGTGATATGGTTTAAACAGCAGTTTTTTTAAGTTTTTTTTTTGCTTGTATTGTGTCCCTCTGCTGGGCAAAAGCCTCCCCTCTGTTCTTCCACTCAGCAGCAACAGCAGTTAATGACTACAACTTTAAAATTAATAGAACTAAGTTTCACCGCTAAGTGCCAAATTTCACAAACAAAATCATCATCATTATATCATCGTCATAGGCCTTAAAATGTTGTCAAGTAATTATGCTGGACGTCTTAGCGATATAGCTAAACCGGCCAATGTGGGGAGGATAGACCAATTAGAACCCAGCAGCTTCCGCTGTAAAATAGTCAGAAGCGTTTGAAACTAATTCTACACGTAGCGACTCCAGTTGTGTTGTGGGTGCTCGATGTCTACCATCGAGTAAACGTCGCAAGAGACGTTAGGGCCTCCGCTAACTCGGGCGGCTGTACGGCTTGACTTGGCGCGTGCTGTTTCTTAGGTTTCAATAGAGCAGAGTCCCGCCTGCGCTGCTCTGTCAGATGACGTGAAACAACCGCTACGTCAAGCCAAGACACCGCGCGATTTAGCGGAGGCCCTTAGACCAAACTTTTAGAATTTACACGTCTCGCGTATCGCATGTCCCTTTCCTGCTAGGCTAAAAAGGACGCAATCAAATACATATTAAAATAATTAATTTTGCGGAATAAATATATCGCAAGAAAAAACTGTCTCCACGCTTTCGGTACTGAAAACTCAGTTTTGAGCAACGTTTAATCCTTATTGTATTTGATTTTTAGTTGGTTTAGTCAATTGAATTGGCAAATAAATAGACCCATATTACCCTTATTAATCTGGTTTAGGCGATCAAAAACGCTTTATATACACGCAATTAGAGCGAAAAAGTCGACGATCGAGTCGGCTGACGTGAAACGAAATGTACCAACGGGAAAACATCTTACTCCTTGTTATTGCATGGACATAAAGCATTCTTTGACTGGCTAAAGCCATTTCCGCGTCGATGGGTACGGGCAGACCATTAAATAGTCAGTGATTCATATTTATATTCGACTGTACGTAGTCGCAGCAACTCGAGTTACAATGCCAGCACTAACCAATTGCAATTTGAGACGCGCCACCGCGAAAGAGACAGCGTGCGCGCTACCGCTTGTGAACCAGTGAGGTCACGTGAAGTCTTCCAATCTATTATTTATAAAGAAACTAGATCATATAATACACCGTGTGGCACAGTGGATTAATTGTCTCTCGTCTGCTTTTGTATGACATTTCATACAAAATGGTAGCCTAATTCCACCCTTTTAGAATTGATTTTCAAAAAACAATAAAGCCAAAGCTAAAACCTGAATATAAAATCTCCACCTTCAGGGGATTTGATTTTCGGCGGAAAATTAGGCTGCTAGTTAGTCAAAGTGAAACCACTTCAGCTATCAGTCAGTTAGTGAGTGCAGTCCAAAAATTTATGCAATCAGTCAGTCAGTCAGTCAGTCATTCAGTCAACCGCTTCTTTAGTATGGATACTAAGCCAGATCATCATACTTCTTCAAACATTATTTGTATTTTAAAAACCATTTTTAAAAGCTATTATTTAGTTTCACCTGTTTATTTGTGGGTTTGGGTCAAATCTTGGAAGCTAAATTTGACCCACTTCCAGTAGTCCGATCGACTTGAGATTTGGCATACTTATGTAAATTTGGCGACAGTAGAATAATCTGGTAGTGACAGCTTTGGTCCTGCACGGATCGTCTCCGCAGGAAGGAACTCCTCAATGGTTAATAGTACCGACTTGAAACTTGGTACGGATATTAGTAATAATCTAAACTATGACAATGGAAGTACAGTCAGCAAAAAAGCTTGTATTAAAAACGATTTTTTTAACAAAAGCTTATTGACTTCACAATACATGTCTTACACGCAAAGCATTCGACCAATTGTCGCTTGTCTGTTCCTTAAATAGACGAAGCGGCAACCTTCTCGCGGTCCCCAGTCGCAGTGGCGTGTCTCAATGAGCACATTAACATCAATTTTAGTCGTCACATGCCAAATAACAAAATCCAGTTATAAAGACTTTATACAGATTAAAAATAAATTAAAAAATACATCTATATTAAAAAAAGGTAGTTAGTCGCATGCATTCGACACTCACGTCTTATCATTTTCAAAGCTGTGTGTTCTCCTCAGGATGGTTTCATTATCGACTGTGTTGTTAGCTGGTTTGGTCTCACCTGGAAACAGAAGGAAACTTGGCATCAATAGAATGCAAGAATAATTGTACTCTTTTTTTGTAAGTTTTTTTTAATGTATAAGTGTTTTTTTTTTCTAATAATAAGTCAAAACAAAAGAAACAGTCATTAAAAAAGGTATGTCCACACAATTTGCTGTACATAACCGTGTAACCCATAGGGTATGGTTAAAGTGAGAAAAGTTTTTCCACGTCAAAGCCTGTATGACATTGACATAAGATTGAATTTGACTTGGCCTGTGTAAACACTTTTTTCACTACATCTATACAGTCGAATAAACAGATTCAAGTGTGTTCAGATTCAATTCCAGAGTGGAACCTTTAAATAAATAAATAAAACACTTGATTTCCTTGAAAAAGATGTGGGATTACAACATGACTAGTAGCACAAAGGTTCCTGGCTCATAATTCAGATTGTTCGACAGGACTTCCGGTTATCCTAGAAACTTGAAATTTTAACATATTCCTAATTAGCAAAACGAATGTTTAGTTCGTGTACTAACGTGTGATGTCAGGCTGTTTCCGTAACGAGGCCGTCCGGCGCCAGGACGGCGGCTCGTCCGGCCCGGGCTCCGCGTCCGGCGACGGCGCGCGGCCCTTCGGCGGCTTGCTGTCAGTCTTTATGATCTCCGCGGCGGCCGGCGGCTTGTCTATGTTGATGACATGATTGTGATAATACGATACAGGCATTGACATCTATGTACCTTACGGCACTAGACTAGCTGTTTTGAAACTAAAACATGAATATTACTTTGACACAACCCCTGTCACGGACGTCAACAAACTATAGTGAAACATTCACCAAACCGCGCTGTGAACTAAGTTTGTGCGCCGTTTTAATGTACGAAACATGCAGTCTATACAAATATGTCGATGGGTACAGGACGGCTACAACGAAATTCGAAAATCAAAGTTCGTATTCGTGGATTCGTGGCACTAGGTATACGTACAAACATTTCAAACCTCAATCACATATGAAAAAGAATTACTCAGTACTAGCCGTCGCCCGCGATTCCTTCCGCGTAAATTTCGGTTTTAGCTATCCCGCGGGAACTATGCAGTTTTCCGAGATAACTATCCTATGTCCTTTACCGGGACTCAAACTATCTGTATACCGGATTTCATTTAAATCGGTTCAGCGGTTTAGAAGTGATGAAGTAACAAACAGATTTACAAACTTTCGCATTTATTATATTAAGTGGGATTACGACGAACTAAAATGTTTACCATTCATCAATTAATGAAAAGGAAATAACAGTAGAAACAGTCGCAACTCGCCAGGACATAACTATGTTAGGTAATAATTAACATATTAACTATGTTAGGTATAATTTGGCTACTGCTGGTTATGTAAGATGGTTATGAACGGAGAACAAGAGTTGACCTCACGCCGCGGCGGGCTGAGCTTGCGTTTGTTGTTATTGTTGTTGACGCGACGAACCACCTGTAGTCACCACGCGCTAGAAACCTATCAAGTAATCGTGTCTATTGTAATCTCACCGTTGACTGACAGCATCCTGTCCAGTTATCTGTAGCTCTACCCGCTTGACCTCTTGCCGCGGCAGACTGAGCTTGCGTTTGTTGTTATTGTTGTTGACGCGAGGAACCACCTGTAGTCACCACGCGCTAGAAACCTATCAAGTAATCGTGTCTATTGTAATCTCACCGTTGACTGACAGCATCCTGTCCAGTTATCTGTAGCTCTACCCGCTTGACCTCTTGCCGCGGCAGACTGAGCTTGCGTTTGTTGTTATTGTTGTTGACGCGACGAACCACCTGTAGTCACCACGCGCTAGAAACCTATCAAGTAGTCGTGTCTATTGTAATCTCACCGTTGACTGACAGCATCCTGTCCAGTTATCTGTAGCTCTACCCGCTTGACCTCTTGCCGCGGCAGACTGAGCTTGCTTTTGTTGTTATTGTTGTTGACGCGACGTAACGCCTGTAACCACCATGCGCTAGAAACCTATCAAATAGTCGTGTTTGTTGTAAACTCACCGTTGACAGCATCCTGTCCGGTTATCTGTAGCTCTACCCGCTTGACCTCTTGCCGCGGCGGGCTGAGCTTGCGCTTATTGTTATTATTATTGTTGTTGACACGACGAGGAGCCTTTAGGGTCGCCTCCGCGAGCCACGACGATATAGTCGGGTCCACAAGGTCCATACACGTCTGCCCCTAAAAAGATATTAATTTAGTTACTGTCTTTGATGTTGTTTCAGTTTTACCCTAATTAATTAATAATGTCGTTTTGTAGTAAACAAACATAGTTATTAGCCTATTTATGTGGTTACTATTCCTGTTTTACGGCGTGCAGCGGCGCAAATTGGAATCGACCCGATGTACACCAATGCGTGTGGTGCGGGATTTATACTCGTCTCGGCTCGCGGCTCGCGGCTCGCGTGATCGATGGTAAATGAGCTTATGTCTACACTCTTGTGGCGAGTTCTGTCTCGAATCTCGAATAAAGCGAGAGCGCGAATGTAAACACCAAGCTCGCGTTCGACGCTGCGAGGGGCGAGGCGAGGCGCGCGCGTCTGGTCACACTCTCACCTCGTACCTCGCCTCGCGCCTCGTCTCGCGACTCGTACGCGAGTGTAAATGCGGCATGATATTTATGTTAAAGGTTGACGAGGAATATAAAAAACCTGACGCGTGGGCAGCACTTCTACGTTTTATATTGCAACATTCTTTACACTTACTATACCTATCAGTCATATTGACAACGGTGTTCGGTGATGTTATTTAAAGGAATATTTTCTAATCCCTCAGACTTTTCCTGAATTATTTTCCTTCCAAAGCTATAGAAAAGAAAAAGCTATAGAAAGATAATCTTCGGCATTTTAACGCACAAAAACAGAAAACAACACTTTAAAATACCACGCGCAAACAACGTTAAACTTTGACATTTGAATTTAGTGTTACCAGTGCAAGAAATTAGTTCTATTGGTGTTCCGCAATATGGCGAGGTTTTTTTATAATTCTGGTCAGCCTTTACTTACCGAGTAGTTCTTGAGGTGGGGATCGGCGCCGCTCTTCAGCAGTAGCGCGGCCGCCTCCTTTTGCCCCCAGAGCGCGGCGGCGTGAAGCGGCGTCCAACCCTCGTAATCCACGCAGTCGGGCTCCGCGCCGCACTCTTCGAGGAGCATCTTCGCCACCTGGGGACAATTGACATGAGAATAGGGAATGGATGAAAATTTTAGAAACACTTGAAACCTTTTTTTTATCGATAGGAATTAACCTTTCTAATTAACAAAAAAAAATATCAGATTTTAAAGTAGCATCAATTAATTTAAAAAAATGAAAGAGTTTTCTTTACCGCCAAATTACGACAGTCCGGTCGGTTAAGGGTTGTTCCATAGTCCAGAATAAAAAACATTGTACCCCTTACCGGCTGCGACGTGCCCCCGTTTGAAGGTCCCACTCCTACACTTGTTTGGGGGCTTAAAACCCCACAGACTTTATACAAGACTACACTTTACTTACGGTGATGTGCCCCTTCGCCGCTGCGACATGGAGCGATATACCTCCCGTCCTAAGGTCACGCCACTCCACATAGCCGTTCACCCCTTTAATGTATAATTAATATCTCTCAACCGCTGCGACAAAGAGCGGCGTAAGCCTAATTTTTGGGGTCCCCGCACCCCAATATAATAGTTTGGGGACTTAAAACCCCACAGACCGTATACAAATTAAAAATTACACTGTAACGTCGCGTCACGTGTCACGTCGATGTACCCCTTAGAAGCTGCGACGTGGAGCGGCGTGCCCCCCGTTTTGGTATCCCGCACCCCCACATAATTTTTGGGGACTTATAACCCCACAGACTGTATACAAGAATAAACTATACTCACATCGATGTATCCCTTAGCAGCTGCGACGTGGAGCGGCGTGCCCCCCGTTTTAGGGTCCCGCACCTCCACATAACCGTTCGCCGCCCAGTTCTTGGCGTCGCTGAGGAGAGTGTCAACTTCAGCATTGCGCGACTTCTCGCAGTCGATGCCTTTGGAAAAATTGTAATGGTAAAATTTGACATATAATAAACTAAGGGGCTGTTTCACCATCCATTGATTAGTGTTAACTGACGATCAAATGCCGTCTCTATTTGTTTTGTTCGAATAGACGGAGACGGCATCACATTTAACCGTCGGTTAACGCTAATCAATGGATGGTGAAACAGCCCCTTAATCTACAAAGTACTTAAGAAAGAAGAATCCACAAACGCTGTTAGTTGTTTTCTCTATCTACTTAAATAAATTACTGAATTTATGTAAGCGAACACTAATTTTGTTTTTGTTCGAGTATTTTATAATCAGGACAGTTTCTACTAGCAAAAGAATGTGGACAAAACGTGTAAAAGATTAAAGTGAAAATACTGAAATATTGTTTATTTAAGTCCGGTGACAATAGAAACAATAAGATAGTGTAATTCTGATGGTCCAGCAGATATCGCCTCCGCTCCGCAAGACGGAACTCTTTCAATGTTTAATGGCACCGGTTTGAAACTTGTTACTAATATGTAGCTTGGATGAGAATGCTAGTGAAGTCAACAGAATACCAGGACAGCTAAAGCAGCTTGTGTTTAAACTCAAACTATTATAGAGCTGTCCTATAAATTGGTTAATGAATGTCATATCTTATACCACGATACCACTTTGATAATACCGCTTAATGGTGTTACAGAGCCCTGTACCTTTCTCGTCGATGGCCTTTTGCAGCAGTTGCTCCATGGCCCCGCTCTCAGCGATGTCCACGGCTAACTCCCCGTCGTAATTGACCGCTGCTACGTCGGCACCGCTCTCCAACAGGTACCTGCAAGGTGGACAGGGAACCTCTATAGTATATAATTAAGCTAGGTAACTAACTTCGAAAATGAAAATAGTTTCAAACTTTTCACTATTATTTATTTATTTATTTATTTATTTTAGGAAAACAAACAGCTTGAATTAATACAAAGTGTAAAACACATAAAAATATTGTTACGGAATGGGTCCCTAGTGACGGATACCGTAATAGAGGCAGACCGAAGAGGAGATGGAGGGACGACTTAGATGCCTATAATGCGGGATGGCGGGAGCTCGCCTTTGATAGGCAGGAGTGGAGCAAGAGAGGAGAGGCCTTTGCCCAGCAGTGGGACACAAAAATAGGCTAACAAAAAATAAATGTTATTACAGATGTTCAGCTATCTACGTGCCAAATTTCATCCAAATCTGTCCAGCCGTTTTAGCGTGAATTAGTAACAAACATACAGACACACACAACACACACAAACTTTCGCATTTATAATATTAGTAGGATTTAACCAATCACAACTGTGACACAAATAGCCTGTCATTGAATTCATCATTGGTTTGCTTGTATTCATTATAAATATCGGTTGGTTTGGTTTTCTGATATTAAAGTTATTAAAAAATATATATTTAATCCGTTGAATTTGGAAGAAGTTAAATAATATTAAACTTCAATTCTTAAGTGTTCTTGGAAATAATTTAATTAATTTAATATTAGTACTCGTATCAGTACAATTTAGCTTTGTTTAGTATTTATCTCGGTTTCTATCGAGCACAACTCCGAACATAGGTTGTGTGACTCTTCAAAAGGCCTCAGACAAATGAATACTGTTGTGGTTGAATAACACCTTATACACCGTGTATTCCTTCGATTTTTGTTAACTTCGACACATGACTTAGTTCGTTGAAAGAAGCTACATGGTGATAAACTTTTTTTTTTTTTTCAAAAAAAACATGGATTGAATAACTGCTAAGTCCTTGTTAATAGTCCAATCATAAAATTCACAAACCTGACGAATGAAATTTACGTGACACCTAAGACAAAAAAAAAACACTACATTCACTTCTTCTGAATTGAAAACACTTTAATTACTGACGTAAAAAACACAAAGCAACACCGTGATACACGATCTTTCAAACACGAAGACCAGTTGAATGTTCTTAGCGGAAATCAAAAATAACACGTTGTACAGCACACGAGTTTTACTTACGACAGTTGAAACACAAACACAAGCGATTCTTTAACTGACGAACTCTTATGCCGACAAAGTCAGAACACTCCCGCGCAAGTACTCCCTCTGTCAGCAGAATAGCAACTAAAGCTGCCAATCGACAGTCAATATGTCTGTTGCAATGAAACAAGTTATTGCTAATTTGCGGGGTTTTTTTTTTAATAGATATTTAATTGTTAGTATCAAGAACAAAGATATGACGCGCGTAGAGCCAGCCATTTTCATTTTCGTTATTGCGATTTGATTAGCTTTATAATTTAGCTACTTAAAGTTAAGCTGAGTTTTCTTAAAATAACGGAGCCGCTATTTAGCGATCGTTTGGAAGCGTCAAAAATCCCTAATTTGAAAACTAATAGATGTGAAAGAAAAAACCACATTAAGAACCTGTTTCACCACTCATTTAGATGTGATGCCGTCTCCGTTTATTCGAATAGAGCAAAAAGAGATGGCATCACAGATATCTGTCACAATAAAATTTATCAGCGAGTGGTTAAAACAGGCCCCAAATCTCTCTGATATAGCCCATGTATTAAACGAGTATTTTATTAATCAAAATACTGATAGGTAGATGAAATAAAAAGGAAACAACCATACCTCTTCAATTCCCATAATTTTATCCTCACCAATATTATAAATGCGAAAGTTAACTATTGTCTGTTACTTCTTTACGCTTAACCCGCTGAACTGATTTAGATTATGAAGATAATTTAAGACTCTGGCAAAGACAGGACCTGACCTGTTGAATGTACCCTTAAAGTTAACGGAAATCAAAAATTACACGGTGTATACCTATAAGAGAGTAACATGACTGACACGCACCGCTTATCACAAAGCCTATACCACTGGAGTAGACTTCCGAGATTTGATGTAGTACTTCTATTCGAAAAACATTTCAATTTCATAGTTACTTACTCGAGAATATAAACATTGTCCGGATGGGGAAAACAGTAGCTAACGTACCTTGTATTATCTAATGACGTCACACCTAACTTAATACGTAACCGTGTATACGAGCAATTTAATGGCACACAATGCTGAAGCAAACGTGAGTCACGTCACCCTAACAGTCCTGTCATTTCCAGTCATCATCATCATCATCATCCCAGCCTATATACGTCCCACTGCTGGGCACAGGCCTCCTCTCAGAACAAGAGGGCTTGGGCCATAGTTCCCACGCGGGCCCAGTGCGGATTGGGAACTTCACACACACCATTGAATCGCTTCGCAGGTTTGTGCAGGTTTCCTCACGATGTTTTCCTTCACCGCAAAGCTCGTGGTAAATTTCAAATGTGATTCCGCACATGAATTTCGAAAAACTCAGAGGTGCGAGCCGGGGTTCGAACCCACGACCCTCTGCTTGAGAGGCGATAGGTCAAACCACTAGGCCACCACGGCGCCATTTCCAGTACTTAACAAGAATTTGGCATAGCTTTCGCGTAGATTGTAACTAGTTTTGAGAAAATAATGTTTAAATCCTATTTTAAATTGTTTTGAAAGAAATATTATTCGTGTTGTTGATAACTTGCTACTTACATTTATCATATTTGATTTTATTAATTAAACCCGTGTAATCTTTATAATAAACTAGCTGTTGCCCGCGATTCCATCCACGTAGAAATATGAAAAATAATTTACGTTCTATTCTCAGACTTACCGAATATACCTACACAAAAAAAAACTAAAAATCGGTCAAGCCGTTTCGAAGCAGTTTCAACCTGGAATGAGGGCTATCGCGTATGAATTTGCCACTAGAGGCGCTAGTGTAGCGTGAGGTCTCCGAAATGTCAAATCTCATAGTTTTTGGGTGAGCTACGCGGGTTTATTTGTAATTAGAATAATTTTGTGGATATTTTGCAATATCTGAAATTAATTATGGCAAATATGCGTTCCGGGGCAATGAATGTCTGTGTTTTGAGACAGTTTTGTCTTTCGGAAACCTTTGTCCTCCCTTTTTTCCGAACAAAACGGGGAGCAACACTGTGGCATGCTCGATGTTTATAAGGTACGGTTTTAAGGTGTATTTAATATGATTTTAATCTAAACTTTGTTTTCACGCCCGTAATAACAGACTTTGAAAGCCATACTTAAAAACCTCACGCAACAGTGCGCCATCTAGTGAGACAAAAAACGATAGCCCTCATTGACCAACTGTGCGCCAGTGGAAGTGTTTATCTGCTCGCAATGGTTCTACACACCTGGCTATGCTCAGGAAGCCACAGGAGGCTGTGGCGTGCAGGGGTGTCCAACCTTCGTTGTCGCCGCGGTCCACATCGGCACCGTGGGCCACCAGGAACTCCACCATGTCCAGGTTGTCGTCGATACATGCCTGGAAACACAGGTAGAGGATGTTTCAAATAATGCTACGTCATAGCTATGTCTACGTCGACGACATTGCATACCATGGAATAGTTCGCTGATTTGAATTTCGTGACATACATGCGCATTTTTATTTCATTTTTAATCTTCTTTTCCATGTTGTCATGAATAAATGTTTTCTCTCTCTTAAAATAAATACCCACAAATATTCTCCCGTTTGGTTTTTACATAACTAATTACTTCTCTAAAGTCTAAAGCTAAGAGTGACCAGCGATTAGATCGAAACTTAGATATAGTACTTTTTTAATAAAACAAATAGGTCAATACAGAGTACAGACAGTCATATTAATCAATTAAATGTCATTCGCGAAGCGACAAGTATTTTTACAAGCTTTTATTTAGTTTCACCGTCCCGTTGTCTGTCTGTCTGTCTGTAATCAAGTCAACAAAACGTACAGTCGGCAGAAAAATCTTTTATTAAAAATGACATTTTTACCAAAAACTTTAGAACTCTGTAGTGTTACATATTGGCCGAACTTGTGTGATGTACTTATGAGGCTATAAAGTCATATCATAACATAAGGCACAAAGGTGTGCAGCAACTTTTGATGCTGACGTACCGCATAGCAAGCGATAAAAATAATTATAAATCAATTAACCTAGCCACAGCGCCTTGTCGCGTCAAGTTAACCATCGCACCATTAAAACACGTAGTTCGTAAGAGCAGTGTTTAAGAAACTTATTTAATTAGAGATATTCTGGGTATACAAGGGTACGTTTATTCGTAGCAAATAGTTACCAGGCGGGCTTTAGCACAATGGAAAAGCACCCAAAACAATTTTAAGTATAGGGCGAGCTTGAGGGGACCCTAAACCGAGATTAGCAGTATTTACAACCCTGGATAGTGCAACTGGTCCTAAGTATTTTAACAAGGAAAAATAATCGATACACACACAAGCACTTCAGCATGAGTAAGTCAACACCATTTTCATAGCTAGATGACATTTAATACACGACCTAGATCGACACAGTCCGTAGAGCACGGTACGAGGTACGAGGATATAACTAACATACACAACACTATGAATCACAACATCTTACAAAAACGTTCAGTTTCGGAGCGCTGTCCACTCCCCTTGTATTTTGACTGAAAATCCCATGACATCCATACAGCCGTTTCAGCAGGACTACTACGAAATTCGAAAATCGAAGTTCGTATCGTACCGTCCCTCTCACTCTCGTATTAAATAATATAAGCGTCGGCGGGACGATACGACACGAACTTCGAATTTTGAATTTCGTAGTAGCCCTGCAGCTGCAGAGCGTGCTAAGCAGTGAGGGTTGCGGTGACAGGCTAATTGACGCTGGTATCATGTGGTCCGGTTGACAAGTTTGACATTTGTGTCACGTCTATGATTGGTTAAATAACTAATTGAGCCAATCGCAAGCTTGTAACGTCAAGGCACTCTCGATACTAACGCCATCTAGCAATATTTCTCGTGCCAAGGTTTCTTGACACGAGAATCTAGAAGAATAGAGAATTCTGGCGGCAGCTGTATAAAAAAATCGCATAGCATTTAAATATACACGTCAAAAAAGTGATATTCGCAAGAAGCCGGCTGCTAAAAAGTGATTCTATAACAGAAGAACGTAGCTTTTTAAAATTCTGATGATGGTTTTTCCCACAGGCCTACCCTACCTTTCGTGATGGTAGGGTCAGTGATATTGGGTTACAACTACGAGAAAAAGACACAGAATGAACTGCCAAAAACTCTTCTCCAGTCGTCGGTTCATATATTTAAAGCGTATTATCGCTTTCCAGTAGAAAAGCATAATTTTATTTGACATTCGCAGTAGCAACTGAACTTAATCTAATCCAAAACAGTACAACCAGAATGTTGTCGCTCGGGACTCGTCGTTTATCTTCGTTTTTCTGAAGATTCATAAGAGAAAGAAAAAGAAAACTAATCTTTTGTTTGGAGTACTGAACGACTAGCAAACTAGTTTAATTGTACCTTTAAAAGAACTCTCGGAAACGGCTCTAATTTAGACGTTTTCGGGGACGGACGGACCAATGGTCTAGCTTGGTCTTATTTTTATGAAATTGCGTAATTTCGTGCTAAAGCTCATGTAGTCGCCGTCATTAGAACTTTACGACAACAGTACGTAAGTATATACGGTGACTACATAATGACTAATAGAATCTCACTCAACTTAGTTTCTAATGTACATTCATTTATGTAAATGAAAATTGCACGCAACGTGCTGCCACCTAGGGTGGAATAGGTGCAAGACAATTAACAGCAGTTTACAAAAAAATTATCTATCGCCCGATAGATGTCATTAACATATTGGATTGTAAAACGAACTATATGAACGAATCGTACAGATTCAACACGGCTGATACGTCCTCGAGTTCGAGGACAGTTGTCTTATAGAAATTTGACAACAATTGTGTCGTTGTCATACCACTTCCATTCTACGTTGTGGTGGCAAGATAGAGAAATATTATGACTAAGCAGCAATGGTTTTTATAAAAAATACCGATTATGTAATTGATCAATCGCACAAAAGCATAGTTAGTAAACAGTAGATCTTTTATAATGAGTGCATAAGTTGATCCTTTGTGATCTCATAGTTGTGGTCTTGTGATCTGTAGCATAAACAGACACAAGTTTCATAATCCACGCCACATAATGGTCAAAACGTTCGCAGTGCATCTCAGCACAACAATAGTGCACGAAGCGCGGCAGCACGGAACCGAGACAGGGTCAGTAGGGCCACTACGAAACTGGAAACTCGAAGTTCGTATCGTACCGTCCCTCTCGCTCTCGTATTGAGACGAGTTTCGAGTTTCGCAGTAGCCCTGCAGTGCCGCCCTGAGTTGGAAACAAATAAAGATCGTTCGCAATTCAGGAGCTGTAACTGGATTAAAACTACAATTTTTTTTTATAACAAATAATAGAACCGACTACAAAAAACCATGAAAATAATTTTCTACCAGTCTGAAGTCGGTGCCTCAACACGAGCCAGCAGGAGCGGACCTATAATCGTCTACCTCACCTACAACTATACGAGTATATTGGACTTCAATCGCTCCTGCTGGCTCGTAACCGACTTCAGACTGATAGAAAATTATTTTCATGGTTTCTTTGTAGTCGGTTATATTTTTTGTTATAATTTTTTTTTCACGCTTTTTAGTGTAAAAGAACTAAGATACAATAGTTGTCAACTGCTCGTCACCTATTACGAAAAATTGTTTTTTTCCATGCAGAGACGTTCATTATTGAGGAGTCCTGGTGCTTCATCACATCACCCGTTCTATTTCACTATATGAATTACGATGAGCTTAAATTGTGTGCGTGCGTGCGTGCGTGCGTGCGTGCGTGTGTGTGTGCGTGTGTGTGTGTGTGTGTGTGTGTGTGTGTGTGTGCGTGTGTGTGTGTGTGTGTGTGTGTGTGTGTGTGTGTGTGTGTGTGTGCATGTGTGTGCGCGCGTACATGCATTTGACATTCCGTTTGACACTCGTGTAGAGCCCCTTATTGTAACAAATATGAAGAAAGCATCCCTGGAGCTAACCACTGGTGCATAACCAGACGGGCCCCGCATAGCGGGCAGCAGGCAGCTTGTTAACTCAATGCACTCTTTATTATACAGTAACCATTGCACTCAGACATTTCATATCAACTGCAGCACGTGTTTTTATACGCAACGATGCGTTTAGATTCTAGTGTAAGTTTTTGTCTTAAAAAAAAATCGGCCAAGAGCGTTTCGCACACGCCCAAATTAGGGTTCCGTAGCCATTACAAAAAATTAAGTAATATTTTTTTAAGGATTTCGTATTTTATACGGAATCTTCCAAGTTGAGGTATATTTTATACCTTAGGCTACTATTTACTCTTAAACTACTAATAATTCTCAAACAAACTTAGCCGTTATTGTTTTCCTTGAAAGTTTAATATACTTACTACCATTATGAATTTTTTCAAAATTTTTTGAAGGGGGGACGCTCGTGTTTCATGAAAATTTACATTTTAAAGTTAAACATTAATCACCCCCACTTTACGTCTATGGGCACCCTAAAAAAACGATTTATAAATCTGTACCCAATTTCAACTCGGTTCAATAGTTTCTGCGCAAATTGGTTGTAAACAGATAAACACATTAGCGATCCTATATTAAAAGGTTCCGTTTTCTCTTTTTGTATGTACGGAACCCCAATATACTTAAACCATACATTTAATTTCCCAGCTCAGTGTGTATTGAAGTTAATTGGTCAAAGTAATATTAATTAATTGGGATTATTGCAGAAATTATGGTTAAAAAACATTGCACTGGTGATTACAGTAATTTACAAAAAAATACTAAAAATCTACGTAACGTAAGCACAAGAAAAGTGTGCCCTTTGAAATCGGTAAACGCGCCAAAGTAAATAATAGTTATTTGTGTCACAAGGGAGCAAAATGGTAACGGCGAGGGCGTAAATTGAATCCAGAATGTAGCGAAGGATTCTACAATAGAATCCTGAGCGTAGCGAGGGATTCTAAAGTAGAATCCTAGGCGTAATGAGGGATTCAAGTGTTAGCGCCCAAGATAAAAATAATTTTGCTCCCGAGTGGCTCATACAACTTTTCACACCGAGCATTAATAAGCTTGAAAAAAATAATTCTTAATATTATTAAAGAACAACCAGCATAGAAAATGGCGTGGCTTTACAATTATCTACTTCAAAAAATAGCATTTGTAATAAAACACTTAGAAAAGCCTTGAACAGAAAAGTTGCACTTTGCTCCCTCTCCTCAAGGAGGAAAAGTTACTTTTCTGAAGGAGAGGTGTGAAAAATAAATTAATATCATGGGACACTTGACCACAGAATATATAATAGTACTAACGTACAGAATGTCCAGGCTCCGCCCCGCACCGGTTCGAGTTACCCCACCCCTCAAGCGCAGATTGCAGGAAAACCGCGGGAAAGCAGTCGGGTGCGCGACGCGATGTATGTCGGCCGCACGGCACTAAGTTAGGGAGCAATAATTTTGCGAAATGGTAACGGTACCCTACCTACTTCCTTTTTCTAAATAAATAATGATTTCTAAAATTATCGCGATTAATACATGACATAACTACCTACCGAATAATTCGTTTAAGTTTGTAGTCGTACTTATATCTATTGTAATTGAAAATAATAATGCTTAAATACACAGACAGATACATTTTAAGTAGGTTTAAATAAATAGGTAAGATTAAAGATTACATTTATTTGCACTATCTAATCCATACCTACATATACCTTTAAATATCATTG
Organism: Choristoneura fumiferana; assembly: GCF_025370935.1. NCBI lineage: Eukaryota > Metazoa > Arthropoda > Insecta > Lepidoptera > Tortricidae > Choristoneura > Choristoneura fumiferana. Next base: position 40,814,428 of record NC_133472.1, on the reverse strand, counting down.
GTAGTAAGTACTTTTTTTTTTTTTTTTTTTTATTCGACTGGATGGCAAACGAGCGAGTGGGTCTCCTCATGGTAAGAGATCACCACCGCCCACAAACATCTGCAACACCGGGGGTATTGCAGACGCGTTGCCAACCCTAAACCTTACAGTACTAGGGTTACGCACACATTGACTTAGTCCCAAACTAAGCAAAGCTTGTACTATGGATACTATAGACAACGGATAAACATACATATATAGATTAATACATACCTAAATACATATTAAACATCCAACGACGAAAACTAAATAACCACCCTTTTTTTACATGATAGGGGGAAATCGACCAGGCGGGTCACCTGAAGGAAAGCAATCACCGCCGCCCATGGACATCCATACTATGGTAACATAAGTTAGGCCACCTATAGCCGTTGTCGGTTTCATACATTTTATAAGGTTGCGTTCACATTTATCTGATGCAGTGTGTTGTGACGGCTGAGTTCTGTCGCATCAAAGCTTATATATTATATATAGAGAGAGAGACAGAGAACATCACAACACAACACGATAAATGTGAATGCGGCTAAACTTGCCAACCTAACTTAGGATTGGAATGTACACTGTCATATAGTTTTAATTATATTTTAATCATTTAGGCAGCAATGTCGCTACGTTCTAAAATAGCACATTAAACCAAATTACATAATTATTTGTGCCTGCCTGCCTTTTATTATGTAGGTGCACATTGCGCCCGACAACCGGAACGATATAACGACTGTTCCATTCAAGGTCGAATCCTTATTAACCCCTCGTATACGGTAACATTACCCAACGTTTCCGAGAAAATACGATAATAAATAACTATTCATTACATATTATAGGGTTCCCATACGTCCCGTATATACAGGACTGTCACCGTAATTGATCATCACGTCCCGTATTGATAAGGTGAAATGCGGAAAAGGATATTTCTACCTTTTATGATGAAGAAAGATTCGGAAGATGAAGTTTCAGTCGCAGCTGCTCAGTAGACCACAGCATATAAAGTTATACATCATCTATTTATCTATCTATAACAGCCCTTAAAGCGCCCGTCTTCGGATATAGGCCTCCTCTCTACTTTTCCAGTCTTCCATACATCATCACCAATTCTTTAATTCGTTGTATTGTACAAGTACTACCAACAGTGATGTATGAAGTCAAAAATTGCTAATAAGCAAACAACTGCCAGAACTAAGGCTACGAAAAATCGGAGTTACATACATATCGTCACTAATTTGAAAAAATCTCGTATCTCAAATCAATACGATAACAAAATTGACCCTTGAAATAATGTTCATAAAGTTCACTCAGAAAAATTGACGAATTTAAAATACGAGCTTTTACAAAAGTAGTGACGACTTGCTATTCACGAGTTTTGGGCATCGAAAGAGAAATCGTCCCGTATTGGTTCCTACATAATATGTACCATCCTCTTACAACAAGCAATGATGAGCACGCGCACTATCCAGAACCAGACACGTCCAAAGCGTGTATATAATAAAAAATAAAATAAAACAAGTGCAAGTAAAATAGGCAAACGTGATCTTACCAGTTTCCCCATAAAACAATCGTAAACCTGCTTAAAAACATTACAAGACAGTAAATCGGTTCCGTCAAGGTCTGACAAGCCATCAGCTGGTCTACAACGAAATTCTAAAATCGAAGTTCGTATCGTACCGCCGTTCCTCTCACGTATAAAGCGTCGGCGGGACGATACGATACGAACTTTAACTTTCGAATTTCGTAGTAGCCCTTTAGGTCTGTTGCTAACGAAACAATAGAACTAAACGGTGCGCATTGGCAAGAAATAAATCCACCAATGAGACAGCTCCATTGTCCCGCACGCACGAACGTACGATCTCATTGGTCGATTATTTACTTACTCGCCGTCCCGCTGACGTTTATATTACGAGAGTGAGAGGGACGGTACGATACGAACTTCAGTTTTTTTTTTTTTTCAGTTTTAGTTCTGCTTAGTTAAAAGAGCTGCAACAAAACAATCCTTCAAAGCAAATTACAAGAATAACCGATGGCAACGATTTACTACTTTTTTTTACGGGTCCAAAATGTCAATCAGAACAGTGCCATCTACCGGCCCACTTAAACCAATGCACTCGTGACGTAAGCCCGTGTTACTCGCTGTTACCATGCTGACCTCGGACACAATTTTCCGGCCCGATTCTAAATTTACACATCCACTACATCATTCCACCAGAAGAATATTCGGGTCGGTCTGTGACACCGGCAAAATTTCGCCGCGCGCACCCAAAACGGCTCATGTTGAATGCTATGATGACGTCGCTTACGGCATTATGAGATGTGTTAGTGTAACTCGGTGCTAGACAGCGAATTTGGATGGTAATTGGGGCGATCTGTCGTTGACCGCAATAGATCGGGATAAACCGTCGGTCTGTAGACACGAGGTAAATAAAACCTAATTGTTCAAATGACGACTGATCAACAATATGATATATGGAAACAGGCGTGTTTTTGCTTCAGTGGAATTTAAACGGGGAACTCTAAAACATAATAAGTGCATAGTTTTCTCAACGCTATATTATTGAAGCTCGTGCGTTTGGAAATTATAGGCAGTTCAATATTAAGTAACTACCTACCAGTTTCATCATCAGACAATTAAAAAACTACCTTTTCACGACACTACTCGAAAATGTGGCCATAGATAACCTAAATCCAGTACCCAAAACTGCCTATATACGTATATTTAACAGCTGACTCATTTATGGCTCGCAAAACACGACAACAATGTAACGCATTACGAAAACAGGTCGTATCAATATATGTATTTCATAATACGATACCACTTTTTTTAATATAATTTTTGAATTTCATTCCCGGCGTGCTGAAACGACAATTGGACCAATCAAAAGTAATCGTCTGCTGCATGTGAAATTAAATTGACCAATGAGAATGCGTCATTCATGACTTTTATGAGGTTTTTTTTTTCTTAAACGCATAATTTTCACAAAATGCTTTAATTTTTTTAAGTGTGAAAAAACGCCACAGCATCGCTGTCGCATCGCATCGGACATGACGATGATGACGTTTTGATTTTTTAAATATGTGGTTGCGTACTGGCCACTAAGAACGGACTGGTTTAAAAAAAAAGACATTAAAGAAAAACTAAAATCGGCCGGAGGGGTGACACTATTTACCGGCCTGAATAATACCGACCCGATTATTCGTGTACACGCCCATACACTCGTGTCAAAGTGACATAAGTTTCTATCGGCGTGTACAGTGTACAAGAAAAATCGGGTCGTTATTTCCATGTCGGTATTATCCGGGCCGGTAAAGAGTTTCACACGGCGGTAGCAATGCAGTCATTGGATTCTTATTGTTTGTTTTTGATAAATATTTTTTTATTTCCCCGCAGTGATCGTGAAAAGCACAATGTTTAGTCTCAGCTAAAAGGGCAATAGATGAGATCGGCCTTCAAACAAACTTGTTCATCTATTGCTTACTTTCGAGCCTCTACAACAATGTACTATTGGTCAATCCAGAACAAGAATCAGAACGGTTCTGTTCTAACAAGCCTGAACAAGGCTAGATTAATTTCCCTGTCTTGAAATTCCAGTACCTGCCTGACTGCTCCATCATCAGACCTATCCTTACCTTACCATCCTTAGTTAAATACACATACTAAGACTATTCTAATAAATGCTCATCATCAGTTCAGCTCAATGGTACCGTATTATGCACTGTCTACAGAACTACTTGCGCGTAATTGACGATTTCGTGCAAATACTTACTACTTAGTACAAAATTAATTATAATAAGTTAAAATGCTGAAGCGTCACGAAGAGGACAATTTGATTCAGAGAAGATTCCAATCGGTTTAGAAGTTAATATCCACAGAAGAAACCGAATAAATTGCATGGAAAAGAAGACTCCGTCTATTACGATATTGATATAAAAAAACAAGATAGTATAAATCCTATGATTTTACCGACCACCGTTTCACAAATGTCGGTATACTGTATAGGTATTATCGATGTCCAGGGAAGCGGAAGGCTGGAAGAATTGGATGGCTTTGCAATATCAGGGATTGGACTGCCAACCAGTAATGGATAAGCAGTAGGTACAAGGCTGTGGCGTACAGTGGATCAATTCCAGGGCTGCTAGTTTCCGCCTGCAGTAGCACGCCACCCTCTCGTAGTAGGATAGGCAAGATTACATAAACCTACCCTCAATGCACGCCAAAGCAAGACAGTAACAAGAACGATCATACGCGAAACCACCGCGGCATAATATCTAGACGTGTCATCGACCCAATTACGCTATCTAAAGAGATGACCGTTCTGTAAATAAACGGTGTAAAAACAAATTGGCGTAATAAATCAGGTGAACGAAACGCATCCGCGGTCGGACGATGCCAGAGTCATAACTCAACACAATGCAGCTAAACGAGGTGCGCGAATCGAGAACATTCTTAGATTCGGATAAATCATTGTTCTAATTCCACCGGTTGGATAAAACGTAGGCGGTGTCGGAGACAGCTTACAGTAGTAAGCATTTGTTTTATACATATCTTTAATCGAGCAATTCCTTTCAACGAAAAACACATCGTATTATATTAAAAGAGGTAGATACGTCATTAACGCGCCTAAAGTAAAGCGTAGATACACAAGTCGACCATTTGTAATCTCTATACGTCACAAACATTAGGCTGAAGAAAGGGACAACCAAAGCTATGGTTGGACATTCGTACCGGAAGCAAAGATGACAATGCGTGCGTGTATTTTTTGATAGCGTTGACTTAAAACTTTAGATTTTTTTATTGCTTCATGGAGTATTTAATTAATTTTTCACTTCTCATGCTCGTAAAGTTCGTATTTATGCTGGATCTAGGCGACATAAAATTACTTCTTATGCTCTAGTGCTTAAAGTAAAATTTTCGTCTAAGGCGAATGTAATCAGGTAACGACAGCCACAAACAAAAAAGTTTCTTTATATTTTTAAATAATTTTTAATTTATATAGAACTAAAAATCAATCAAATCAATTAAAATAAATCAATTAAATTAAAAAATCTAGTAATGCATAAAAACTAAAAGGTGATAGTGAGTGAACAGTTGTTTCCACTGTTGCTATTTCATTTCCTCGCAATCCAAGTGAAAAGCAGAGTGTAAAACTCGAGCATTAAACCCATTTTCCCCTCGACATGTCTATCCACCCTCGCCGTACAGGCCTGGGTGGCTATATGAACGTCTTGGGTAAAATGCCTCGTTTTACGCTCTTGTTGTACAATCTACTAGTAGCTTGTTACCTCCACGCGTTTCTGATAAAGATCTTGACAGACGGACAAAAAGTGATCCTGTAATCGTTCCTTTTCTTCCTTTTGCAATACATTTCTCTTAAGTTCAGTTTAGACCCAAGAAAAATCGTGCTCGATAGAGCGCCCCAATGTAATGCAACTTGCACGATTTTTCTTGCAGGTAAAACCGGGCTTTATAAAGGCTATGCCACATGGTATTGCAGATAGAAAATGTTACTGAATGAAGACTTCATTTTGATTTTGAAAACACTTAAAACCACATTGAAAGATTTTTGAGTAATCGCACGTCTGAACTGGGAATCGAACCCTGAACTGAAATTATAAATGTAACATTTTATGGTTTTACTTTCATTCAAAACGCCTTTTCATCGGTATCATAAAATTACAGGTCGTCCTTTTTACCATTTGGCGGGTTAGATTCTCGGTTCAGACGGGGAACTATTAAAAAAAAATAACGTAGTTTAAATTGTTTTTAAAATTAGTGTGTGTTATTTTTTCAATATAATTTTCTATCTATATTACTAAAGATAATTTCCCTCCATGTGGCATAGCTGTGGGATACCCTCTGTATTAGTTCTGTTGTATTAACATAGTGCTCGTTCGATAATCGGTCTAGTATAAATTAATTAATTTTATTATTTAGCCATGACCTTGACCAGTGTCAAACACAATGGATATCGGATCTAAGGAATCATTGAGAATAATAAAACGGTATTAGTGACTTATAAGCTTCTTGTTTTAGATAATAACATATACTCAGCAATGACACATGCATGTGTAATGAAACTAATGAATCTTCGCTGCTATTGTTAAACGAGTCCCAATACCTATTATTGCAAATACGAGCTATGACCAAGGTATTTACTATGATCAATCAAATCACACCATTATAAAGCATTCTAAACATTATTTCTTATCCGAATTTATTGCGAGTAAGATTCCCAGGTCAAAGAAACAAAAATCCGGAGAAAAATCCTGACATTTAATGAAAATTCCGGATTTTCTTGTAAATTGAATGTCGTTATGCATCGTGTAGGCAAATAAACGAAGCGAATTTCCGTTCAAATTTTTCCAGAACAAAAAATAAAAAATCTGGAGAAAAATCATGACATTTATTGAAAATTCCGGACTTTCTTGTAAATTTAATATGTCGTCATGCAGCGTGCATGTGAATAAACGAAGCAAAATTTCAGATCAGATTTTTCAGTTATTTATTTAACTATTGAAGGGATTTTTCGATAAGCCCGCGGAAACGGGCAATGCGGGATATCAACCTCATTCCTATGGAGTATTGAAAATTTACGCAGACGAAGTCGCGGGCAAAAGCTAGTTCTGTTTATAAAGCTATAATTATAACAACTATTCAAATCGTAGATCCCTTCTGTTATAAAAGAATCTACAAAACAGCAACGAATCTCGGTCAAACTTGATCAACAATATAACACGCAGCCTTATACGAATGAGGTCGGCCCAAATCCTACATTTCTCTCTCTTTCACGCCGATGCCTTAGAAAAGGCTGGAGTCAAGAGTTGCGTGCGAATAGGAATTTAAAAATACGCAGCAATCAATACAGCGATCGGCAGCTGATGATGTAAATGGCGCGGGAGTCGAATCGTGTACAACTAGGTACTAGTACCTTGTCACACTATGCCTTCTGACAATTTTATACAAAACTTCACACATGAAGTGACAGCGACAAGTGTAAAGATATTTTAGACTTCGGCTGCACAACTACCAGTTGCCCGCGACTCTGTCTGCGAATAGTTCGTTTATCGCTATCCCGCGGTAGCTAAGCAATTTTCCGGGATAAAAACGATGCAATTTCTTTCCAAGGATCTCAAACTACTGAATCAGTGGTCTAAGCGTGAAAAAGTAACAGACACACAGAGCTACCTGTGCGTTTAAAATAAGTCTATTATTGTATGGTTTTTAAGTACAGCCCTATGACGTAGACACGGATGGCCGGACGGACAATGTAACGAACACTAACGGGGTTCCGTTCGTCTCCCTTCGGGTACGAAAACTTAAAAGTCTCTAACCTTATATTTGCATGTACATATTTGGAAAATTTGTATATTTTTATCTAGGCTTATGCTTTGCAATTCGGCACACGTAGGCATACTTAGATTGGTTAACATTCTCAATCAGCCAGTTTTGTTTTTCAACGCCTGTAGGGATCAGGGGGGCTACTACTAAATTCGAAGTTCGTGTCGTTCCGTCCCTCTCACTCTCGTATTAAATAATATAAGCGTCAGCGGGACGGCAAGATACGAGTTCAAAGTTTGGACTTCGTAGTACAGGCCCAGTCCCACAGTCCCATTTCTCCAAATCGTGGCGCGCGCGTCTCAGACAAACACTAGCGCATGACGTTTCCGCTTCCCTACGGCGGTCGGCGTATTTTTAACGCAAGGCTGTTTATAATCACTGGTGTTTCTGACGTCGGCCCAACGAATTGAATTTGTCAATTACAATTACAGTACTTTCATTGTAGCATGGTGCGGGTGACAGCTGTCAATATCACAAGACTAGAGAGTCAAAGTGTCGAAACTTGAGTCGTTAAAATCATTAATCATAATTAAAGTCATAATTAAACCGATTATGACGCTAATTTTGATGAGAATATTAATGAAATTCTAGGTTGGAATATTATTTGCCGCTTTAGTAAGGTTAAACAGAGTTTACAAGAATGTTCGTTACTTACCAATTCAAAATCCATTAAGTCTCATTAAGTCATTACTAAACGAGTCTTTGGTATTACGTTACATGCATATTACGTTTCTTCATTTACTCGTAATTGTGCTTTGAATTTTATTAATTGATTATAAAAATCTGATAGGTTAAATTTATTTCGTATAACATAGTATTTTATGTTCAAATATTTTACGCCAGTCATATTCAGGCTACAACTGAAATATACTTCCATATATTTAAACCGCAGCAACAAAACGAATCGGTGCATAAATGTCACCCGCACCATGCTAGAATGAAAGTACTGTAGCTGGTCGAATTGTACGTAAAGCTTTCGTAAAGTCCAGTTTAAACCTACAATAATAATCGTGCAGTGCAAGTTACAATACATTGCCTGGCCGTGAAGCGAACGAGTATCAAGTGGTCAATCGAGCGCCGCAATGTAATGCAACTTGTACGATTATTTGCTTGCAAGTCTAATGGTGATTTTCCACCGGCGAGGTGAAATTTGTATGCATTTTCGCGCGCCGCCGTACAAATTTCAATTCTCGTCTGGGCTTAACAGAATGGGTGGGTCATAGAGTAAGTTCGTAGTTCAGTGGTTAAGTTGAACACATGGCAAAAAAACCTTGCAAAGAAACCTGGTTGTTCTTGCGAAGCAATTTTATATTCTGAGTGAAGTTCCATCTCAATCGGGACTTGGAACTTATTTTACAGTGTGTTTTGTTGGGATATGTTATACATTAATTAGATCGGTTGACAATGGAAGTAAAGTTAGCAAGAAAGTTTGTCGTCATTTTTTTAATTAAAATTAATTTTTACACTTTATGACAGTTAGGCTCATTTCAGACTAAAGTTTGACTCGTCGCTTTATTTAACCTACTAAAAGAAATCCGCAAGAACTTCTTCTTCCATGGCTTCCATGATATTTACCAACGCGGTAAGTAAAGTACAATTCACATTGAGCGGACCGGGCGGAATCGGCTGCCGCCGCGTTCCATCGGCTCCTCGAGCACGCTGAGACAGCCGACCGGCGTCCGTCCGCCAACCGGACGGCGTGAGTTGGCTACCGCGGCATGGCACCGGCTCCTCGAGCACGCCGCGGAAGTGATAGGCCGAATGGAATGGATCTGACGGTACGCGACAGAGGCCAAACGGAGCCGACCAGTCTCAAAGGCAACCGAACGCAGCTGTCAAAATGCCCCAGGAGCCGACCGGCCGCAAGCTGTGTAAATTCTATTCAAATATGTTCACTCAATGTCAATCGTGGGTCAATATTGGAATCCATAATATCCGTATTTTGTCCTAATTTCAAAATCCATAACAAGTTTTGTCATAATAATGATCTTTTGCCATAATAAAATAACGTTTTCCATAATGTAAATGCCATAATATATTTTGTCCTAATATTGAATATCCTAATGCTTATTTGCACTAATTTCGTAAGTATGTCCTAATAGTCACATGTCCTAATATTGGTTGACATACTTTTGTACTAAACTGGTTTGGGAACTTCACGCACACCGTTGAATTTCTTCGCAGGTGTGTGCAGGTTGAATAATTCAATTATAGTTGTTGCCATTCATTTTTGCCCTACCATTATAATACACTAAAAAAATGGATCACTGTTTGTTTATGAATAATTTTAAATAAAATACTTTTCTGATTGCTGTTCGTTTTTGTAGGGGTCGCAATTCTAACCTAACCTACTTTTTTAGCTGCGGTTCGTTTCTGTAGGGGTCGCAGTTCTAACCTAACCTAACCTACTTTTCTGGTACCGGTTCGTCTCTATTGGAGTCTCAGTTCTAACCTAATCTACTTTCTGGCTCGCAAGACGCTGTATGCCAACAAGTACTCTGTTATGGCATTTAATATTATGGATTTTAATATTATTACTCGTAAGTTATATGTATTACTATATTAGTACAAAACACATTAGGGATTTAGAGTATTAGGACATAAGATCATTATGGCAAAAGTGTTACGGCATTTGAGTTTAGGACAAACGATATTATGGATTACGAAGGAGACCCATCAATCGTACTAAAGTATTCGTAATTAACAAACTTTATTTCTCCGACTGTGAAGACTCGCTTAAAATACCTCTTTTTATTTAACCTTGAATACTAGGCTCCTAGTCGCTGTGCTGGCCAACTTCCTGAAAGAGACGTGAAAAAAACAACGGTAGCAGCACGCTACACGCTTCCGGTTTTCGTAAAATACTAACAGCACTCGAATGCCCAATGACTCAGCAAAGTATGGCCCAGAATCAGAGAGTACTTCTTACGTAGTACATAGTACTCGCATCGTGGCATTAAATGCATCCACATCCTAAAGCCATTCGTTTGCACATTGCGCGTTTGCAATAAGAACTGCGCTTGCAATCCCTGAAAAGGCTACATGTCTTGGGCCTTTAGCTTAACCTCTTCACCGCCAGAGTCATCCAGTCGTGACAGCCAATCGAATGCCTCACACGAGTCACACACGTCATCTACCAACCATAACCAACATTGAACTTGAAATTAATCCTTCTGCAACGGAATTAAAAATCAAGTTGATTTGTCGCTGGTTTTACTGTGGCGTACAGAGCACGTCACTTGGTTTGTTTTGTAGCGGTGAAGAAGCCCTTTCCGACCGAACTGATACGATCGTGAAGGATAACTATAATTAAATTTGAACCTTATTGTCATCAGTTTCTCAAGGTCCATTATCGTAGTCCTTTTCATACTCAACTAGGTTGGAAAGGGTTAAAACATGCATGAAGTTTAATTCCACACCCTGGTGGCGTCACTCCTCGTTTCAGAGTAAGTGTGAAATCGGCAGCGTTCGCACGACGTCTAGTCGGCGCCTGCGCGACTGCTGCCAACCTCACAAATGGTGCCAACACATAAATCTCGATTTACAACTGGGCGCCTGCGAATATTTGTACGAGTTGGTATCTTTCATGGATCATAGAGACATTATCGCCGAAGGCATATATCTTGGGACAGCTGTTCTGTCAGTTTTTGTTCAGCGGGATACGAAAATAATTCGATCTACAGAACGTCACTGACCTGCGTACTGTCCTGTTTGAAAATAATTAGGCACAGATTTTGTGCACAATGGTTTTCTACCGTATTTTATCGGAAAAGTTCGTATAATCGTGCTCTCTCAATTATACAGTTTTAGTACCACCGTTTGTATATTTGACAATGAAATAATAAAGTTCCATAATACCGGATATCAAAATGTCACTAATTTAATACAATAATTGATTGTATCTTCGGGTGCCTGACTGAGTGAGCCTGCTGAATGACGGAAAAACATTATGATCAATATATGTACAGTCGAACCATTGGATTCCTATCCACCATAGAACGTTCACACTGTGACATAATAAATTCCCATGTCAAGCAATGCGATGTCACTATGACTTCTTCTACGAAAAGGTTCCACAGTGAGTGACGGTTCAGTTGGTTCGAGTGTACATACATAGTTTTAAGCTTTGTTTTTCTGGTACCTTTCTTAATCTAGCGTGAACATTTTAGAGACCATTGTCCTGTGTCCTGTATATGGCCGATATAGATCCCACTAAATCTGATAAAGGCTAAATAAAAGCTTTTTATTTTATTTGTATTATTATTTATAAATCTGATTGGTAGACACAGGTCTTTTCTTAGAACGAGACCGCTTGGGGAACTTTACATTTAATTACTTCTTAGCATAACCATACCCCGCGATGATTTCCTTCGCCGTTATTCTGATATTAAGGCCGTCTTGCAGGAAAAAATAAATCTAGATTTAGTAGTTAATCCAGGCTTAAGCTTGACAGTTCCATACAATTTGACACTACTAAACTGAGCTTAACGCTAACTCGAGATGTATGTGTTTACTGCAAGTGGGCCTGAATATATTGACCCAGATTAAATCGAGTTTAGCTCGACAGGTTAAGCCCTTAATCTGATGGTAAATTTAAAATGTAACTTCGCACATCAATTTCAAAAAACCCAAAGGTGCTTTTCCGGACTTAAACTATTTAAAGATCTTCTGGTTTAAAATCATAAGTCAAATCAATAGGCCACTGAGGCTCTTTATGACCGCTTGTTTTTCCCGGACAACGGACCGTTGTTTGCCGTACTTGCGGTGTTGTATGGCTTACAATGAATGTGAATGCACCGGACACTTGTCCGTCGACAAAGCCATACAACACCGCAAGTCCGGCAAAAAAAATGGTCCGTTGTACAAGCGGTTGTTGTGCAAGCGGCCTATGTCAAATGGTAACATTGACAAATATACCTAAATCTTGCCTTTTAATAAGCAGCTCACAACAATATAGTGGTAGGTAACCAATATACAAAGTCTGCGGTAAAGACACTGAATGAAAGTTTCAGACAGTACGAAAATTAGAAAAATTGGCGCAATACATACTACCATACCTTAGCATTTAACCAATTTCGTAACCGAAAATATTGTTAAATTATATCTTGGCAAGTCTGCCGTTACGTCAAACGGCCGACGACATTTGCGAGGCGTTTGGGTTTAATTCTGCGGACGCAAATAATAATCTAAATATGAATGGAGATGGTGGTAGACAACGTTTAAGTGCGACAATTTAACAACATTTTGCGATTTCAATGGGCCTGGGAATTCTACGGAGGCGGATGAGCTTTGAAGACATTATACAAAATTTTATGATACTATTTCATCTGCTCTAACTGCCATTTTATTTTATATCAGCCTTACTTGCGATTTCGCTCCCGTGAACAACTAAGTCTGACAGTTGCTTTGAAGAAAAAAAAACTGATATTTATTATTGATTAGTGTTAACTGACGGTTAAATGTGATGCCGTCTCCGTCTAATTGAACAAAGCAGGGTTACTCAAAGTGGGTTACGCGAACCCCTAGGGGTTCCTTATTCGACGGTAGGGGGTTCGCGACAAGGTTTACGTGACTCCAAAAACCACCAGGCTGCAAGACTAGCAAGATGATTAAGATTGGTTTTTGGAGTCTTTTTTTATTTTTTATTTAAACTCCAAATTTGTTAGGTACTTATTTGTTTGTTATTTGTTTCAGTTTGTATTTTCGTTGGCAAGATGATTCTTACCTATATTTTGTTACCTTTTATTGAAATAAATAATATACATTATATTATGATGATGATTGAAATAAAAATAACCTTAGTTTCTCCAACAGACAATTTTATTACTTTCTTTGAGGGGAAGGGGGAGGTAGGGGTTCGCTATCGTCTAAAAACTTTAACAGGGGTACGTGGAGCCATAAGTTTGAGAAACCCTGGAACAAAGAAATAGAGACGGCATCACATTTAACCGTCATTTAACACTAATCAATGGATAGTGAAACATACCCTTAGTGTTAGTTACTCTTTCACGCAGGTGACACTAGGTATTTACCGGACGTTCAACGCCGACATGGAAGTAACGACATGATATTTCGTGTACACGCCCATAGAAACTCTTGACAGTTTGACACCAGTTTGTCTTTTGCGTGTACACGAAATATCGGGTCCGTATTTCCATGTCGGTATAATCCGTGCCGGTAAATAGTGTCACCCTTTCGCGCTAAAACGTCTGGATGATTTGTATAAAATTTGTCAAGTAAAATTTCGGGATAATCATATAGGCTATTTTTGTTCAGTATTCACACGGGATCGGGAAGCATGTAAATTTAAATCTTGAAATTGAAATCTCAACAGTTACGATGTATTCCCGGGAATTAACACGGTAAATTACCTACCAAAATTCAACTATTTCCATTTCAATTCAACTGCCAGTCCTTATATTTCAGGCAATAGAACTCAACATGTAAATTATAAAACCGACGGCATAATAAATTCAATTCTGCCACATTAAATCACCTGAGACGCTTTTGACAATTCGAAATAGTGTCTTATAAGACAGCTGTATTGGCGACCTGTCCTCACCTCACACGGATCCTCCTCTTCATAATACCTTGGTATTGGTGATTTGCCAAATGGTGTAATAAAACAAAAGGGCACAGTCGGCCGATTTCATAATATTGTCGTTACTGCTATTATCCAGATGAAGCCATGAGAACTAAGCGATAATAGCTTATGATTCCAACCCCTCTAGCGGCAAGCGACCGGGTCCCATTGTCCGTTTGCTTATGATAAAGAAAATGCTAGGACACACATTAGGGCACACATTAGGAGCCATGCCGCCAACTATACTTGGTTTGGATACTGGATAGGTTAGGGGTGGGCAACCGGTCGATCGTGGCAAGGCAAAAAATATAAATACTGAACTATGCTGTTTCATTTAAGATTTCAAGAAGTATGTTATTGGTAGATCGCACCAGGTATCGTCAGTAAACATTAGATCTTGGGTCTAATCAAGTTGTCCCCTGGGATAGGTATTTAACTAAATGTAAACAAAACAACGTCAATCGGTGTCGTAAATATTGAAATTCCCCCATTAAACTATCTAAACATTTACATTTTTGTATTGAAAATACTAGTCTAGTTTGTATTACAATGAGAGATAAGTAAAATGTTTAAAATCCTTGAATGTATTTAACAAATCTGGCAGCTGAAGTTTGTTTACATTTAGTTAAATAACTACCTATCCAAACCAAGTATAGACTGTATCAGACAAGAACCTTTACTATTACGACTTCGATTTTTTAACTCTCCTTTCTTATCTCCGAAACCAGTGCGCCAACATTCCATCCTACGTATCAGGAAAGAGGGCTGATTTTCAAAAACAAAAAACATCTAACTATGTATATAAACACATCTGAAGTTTGGGTGACACTCTTTCCCGGCCCGAATAATACCGACATGGAAATACCGGCCCTGCTTTTTGTGTACCCGCCCATAGAAACTGACAGGAGCTTCTATGGGCATGTACCCGAGAAACAGGGTCGGTATTTCCATCCCGGTATTATCCGGGCCGGGAAAAAGTGTCACCCTGAAGTTTCAGCGGTATTGACTTTCCATTGGTACAATATTTGGTTCGTTATTAGCAGGGATCGAAAAATGGGAGCAAGTGTTTTTCGAAATTCATGTGCGAAATTACATTTTAAATTTACCACGAGCTCTACGGTGAAGGAAAACATCGTGAGGAAACCTGTACAGTGTACACACCTGTTAAGTAGGTAATTCTTGTAATTTTCTCTCTGTGTGCCTGTTTTCTGTATCGCTTACTATCTCTGGTGTACAATAAAGAGTCATTATATTGTATTGTATTGTAATTCAATGGTATGCGTGAAGTTCCCAATCCGCACTGGGCCCGCGTGGGAATAGGCTGGAATGATGATGATGGATGATGAGGTTGCGTTTTCTCCAGAGCTGTTTCCACTACAGATGCGATGAGCGAGGATAGGGAATTGAAGCGTTTCTATCTATCGGTTCATGCCAAACACTTCCTCGCTACACATCCTCGCCTGTCTCTGGTGAAAACAGAGTCTTAGAGTTGACAGCGTAAAGGGCTAAAGCCGAGTTTAGACTTGCAAGAAAAATCGTGCAAGTTGCATTACATTGCGACGCTCGACTGACCACTACAAACTCGTTGGCTTTACGGCCTCGCAATGTAATGCAATTAGCACGATTTATCTTGCAAGTCTAAACTCGGCTTAAGATAGATTACATTTTGCCTTGGTAAGCTGTCTCCTGTGGTGTGTGTGTGGCGTAGGACGCCCTCAGACTAGGTGGAGCGATGATCTTCGCAGGTTAGCTGGCAAGAACTGGATGAGACTGGCCGAGGATCGTGCTCAGTGGCGTGCAACTGGAGAGGCCTATGTCCAGCAGTGGACTAAGATAGGCCGATGATGATGATGATGATGATGAAGCTGTCTCCTGCACACCAGAGCACAACAGGGCAACAACGCCGCTAGGTGGCAGGAATAGCGAGTATGATTATGAAGATACCATAATATTCACTTTTTTATTGCATCGATTTTTTGCTGCACAAACGCACAGCGTTCTAGTTACTGATGATTTGATTACATAGTAACAGTTCGATTTTCGTCTCAAAGATTTGTAACAGTAACAGACATGTTAGTTGCATCGTACAGAAGGGAATAATAAGAGACAAGCTGAGAGCTAACATTGTATGCGAATCTAGATCAAAAGGAATACGTCGCTTAGGCCCACTTGCAGTAAACACACAAATCTCGAGTTAGCGTTAAGCTCAGTTTAGTAGTGTCAAATTGTATGGAACTGTCAAGCTTAAGCCTAGATTAACTACTAAATCTAGATTTATTTTTTCCTGCAAGACGGCCTAAATCTTTTAAACTAATCAATATACTAAAAATAATACAATAACAGAAATTTTGAGCTTTGGTCAACTTTCAGTTCAGTGATCGAAATGTTTTTGGGAAACTTAATTCATTGCAGTTTTTAATTTAGTTTCACCTGTCCGTTGTGTCTCTGTCTGTCTGTCTGTAAGCTAGTTAAATTCGACCAGCTTCCAGTAGTTGGATTGCCTTGAAATTTGGTATACTTACGTCACTTGCGTGACAATACAATAATCTGGTAGTGACATTCTGGTAGTCCGGCCAGGATCGTCTCCACAGGATGGATCTTTTCAATGGCTAATGGCATCGACTTGAAATTTGGTAAGTATGCAAATGTAGTTTGGGTGACAATACAGTCAACAAAAAGTACAGTCAGCAAAAAAGCTTGATGAAATTTTTACCAAAAACTTTTTTAATATTATAATATTTGCTTTTAAGACCTAACAATATTTCGCTTTTAGCCTGTTACGATAATTTGTGTAGTTTTGCGTTTAAAAAAGCGCATGGATTTTAATAACGGAAGTGGCATTCCTTCACGTTGAAACATCACCTTTAGTTTACATTGTATTCGTCAAAGATCTGACCCACTGGATTACAAGCATTTGAGGGCAAAGCCGGTACCATTCCATCTGGCAGCTTAGAATATTTACTGTAAGATCAACAGATGTTAGGTATCGACCTACTTCAGATATTTTAATATAGACAGGAGAATTACGCTTTCTATGACGTCATGGTGGAAAAAAAACAAATATTAGCCAACTGGTTGTTGCTAGTTGAATACATAAGGTGAAAATGGCAGACAACGAACAAACAGTTTTGGATGCAATTTAAGAAGTTTAATCAGACCGGTATATCCTTTTTTTGTATGGAATGTACAGTCGAGTTCATAAACTTGTGTAGTTGTTAATGGCGTAGAAGCGTGTTCAGATATTTTTAATCAAATTTTTGCTCACAAGTTTATGAACTGTATCATCCGAACTATAATAAATTAAAATCTGTATTCCAAAATATTACAAAGTCTTCGCGCTATGGTAGAACACACGGGAACATTAATGTAATAAACATACATAAACTGATGAATGCTAAAATCGTAACCCGTCTTTTTATCTTTGCCGCTAGGCTGACTAGAAAAAGTTCCTTTCGACGCAAAAATTATCCATACGACCTTATAATAAACATAATGTATTATACAACTGTTACCTGCCGGCATAAATTGTCAACTCATAGAATTATCTTCTACGTACACGTTCACTCACGTAAACGTTGACGCCGCTGTTACCGCTACATGTAACTCACCACCATCATTACCACCAGCAGTAAGATGTCCACTGCTGGTCATGGTTCTGATTCTCCTAAAACTTCCACTTGACATGGTGGTCGTGATCATGAGGGGTCGCCAATCACTGCGCTCGCAGCCTTTACTATCCTTCTCCAACGGTCTCTATTGCGGCCGCTTGGTGAGCACTGAGCACATTCTACTAAAGCGATTTTGGTGACAGATTTGTTAGTGTCTTCCCATCACGCCCTTTTCAAGCAAGCCCCGAACGTTCCAAGTACTCGAATCTTGTTAGAGTAGCTGTAAATGTTTCACGTTCTGTAATAGCTGTAATCCTAGAGGCGCCATCTATTATACAATTCGTGTACATTTACGCTTCCGCAAATCGAATCAGAATGCGGCAATGCGCGCGTCACATGCTGGCTCCGGGAATAACTCGCGATTGTGGACCGCGGTGAGACGTCACTATACAGAATTAGACTGACCGTCTAGTCCACCGTACTATCCGTATAACCTTTAGCCAACACTTAGGATGCCAGAGACACAAAGCTTATTGAACCATCACAATGGTGACCCACTGTGGAAACCTTTTTACAGAAAAAGTCTACATTCGCAGTAGTTCCTACGTCAGTAGCTTTAATGGAACCTACTGCGGATTTTTTTTCGAATTAGATCCGTTACAAGAGAGAAAGGAAGGAGCTTTAAAAGGAGACGATAATCACTTTAAATGGAAAATGAATCGTAATAATTATATCAAAGGAACTACAGCAAATAATCGAAAGTCATAGTGACCGTCGCATGACTTAGGAAATTTATTGATACTCGTATGAAACTTACTGTGAGAAGTTTTATGATGAGTCAGGAACTAAATGGTTTTGTTAACAGGAAGTTAGGCCGCTTTTATCGTCTAAACAGGTACCCGAGATGGCTAAAAGTGTCGGTTAAGATAGGTAGCTCAGTCGTAAGTCTTTCCCGAAATCGTACTTCTTAAAAACTTTCTGTAAAGATGTCATTTCAGTTCTCAATAGATGTTGTTTCTCAAAATGAGCACATTTACAAATAATTTATTGAATCAGGCGTTACTTTGCGGAGGTCCATATCAATGAACTAAAATAATTTCCTTGCTCACCCGCGACCTTACGATAGCTAAGCTTATGCAAAATATGCGTGTTCATGCAGTTCCTCCACCTCCACACTGTAAGAACACACAAATCACACAAACCCATCTATCACCACCACCACACTACACTGACGCGTTTCGAACTCAAACAGAGCTCATCTTCAGAGTGACACAACCGTACACCATGCTACCAGTTGTTAGACATCAACACCTGGGTCTAACAACTGGTAGCATGGTGTACGGTTGTGTCACTCTGAAGATGAGCTCTGTTTGAGTTCGAAACGCGTCAGTGTAGTGTGGTGGTGGTGATAGATGGGTTTGTGTGATTTGTGTGTTCTTACAGTGTGGAGGTGGAGGAACTGCATGAACACGCATATTTTGCATAAGCTTAGCTATCGTAAGGTCGCGGGTGAGCAAGGAAATTATTTTAGTACATTTACAAATGCTTTAATTATTTGCCCAAAAAGAGTTATTTTTTGTGTAGTCGAATAAAAAAAAAAAGACCTATATTACATACGTCGCTTTTCAGACAAGGAAATAATTTCACTATTTTTCCACTCATTTTGTTGCATATTTTATATTCTCCGAACTTCCGCTTTGATTAACTGCACAAATCAGAAAAAATATTTTTAAGGCAAGTGTATGTACAGTCGAACAAATTGAATCATGATATGACCCAGGGTGGAATTCTTCTTTTTCTCTTTTAAAATATGGCTTTTCTGTCCTAATTAATAGGACAATTTCGCCAGTGTCAAAGTAAACTCTCTTTGAGAGGGACGTTGTACGGTGGTTGTAGTTTTTGCAACTTGATAGTAAAATTCCAGAAACCACGTGGACACAACTTGCGTATTAAAAAATGTCAGACACGAGATAAATATAGAATTTTGTGATCACTGTTCACTGTTAAGGTTAATCGCCGCATAAAACACTAATCAAAATTATACTTCAACTAGCCAAAGAAACAGAAATAGCAAAATTAGATATTGTCTACATCCGCCATGTTCGAATGCTACAAATCATATCCCAGGGTGGAATTGCTTGACAAAAGTATGAGATGTCAACATGACATTAGTAGCACAAAGTTTCCACCCTGGGTCGTGATTCAATTTGTTCGACTGTACTTAAGGAGTGTAGATTTTGAAAAAGGTCGAATTTCGTGAGTTACGATCTTAAACCACGAGGGACCTGTATCACGTCGTCTAAGAACTCAGGCAAGCGTAAAAACAGCGCGCGCAGCGCAAACAAGTTGTTAAAACATTATAGTAAAAGAAAAATTTGTAAACAGTTTCCTCTCAAGGTACCTACTACATTCGTAAAAAGAAGGAAATAGCTACAATGAATCCGGTGCGCTTACACAAGTGTATGTTGGCAGTTCATGCTTTCTGTCCGTAAAGTTTTTGACAGTAACATATTTAAGTTTCCGTTCTACATAGTGTCACACTCTAAGAGTAAATCCATATACTATACTTAATATTATAAATGTGAAAGTGTGTGTGTTTGTGTGTTTGTATGTATGTTTGTCGGATCGACGTGATTTTTGGCATAGAGATAGTTTATGGGCCAGAGAGTGACATAGGCTACTTTTTATCCCGGAAAATGCACAGTTCCCGAGGAACGCGCGATAACCGAATTCCACGCGGGCGAAGCCGCGGACAAAAACTAGTTATTTAATATCTCCGAGTGCGACAGTGATCTTTAAGATCTGTATACAATATACATCACTAAAGGCTTAAGTCACCACACCAGCACCAATATCAGCCACAACGAAGCGTGCATAAATATCTAATACGACTCTATTTCTAGGGCCGATAAGACGTGTCAGATATTTTTGCAGGTTCACTTCTCTGTGGCAGATATTAATGCAGGTAACTGTACATTGTTTATTTTAGTGCTACTTCCATTTGCTAAACAAAAAAGTATTTTTGCACACTGCTAGAAATACAAGAATAATCTAATATTTAGTGATAATGTAGTCACTTCATTAATTCATTCATTCGATAATTTTTCAAGCTAAATCTAGATTTAATTCCTCCAGTAAGTCGCCGTTTTAGTGCGGCGCTCAATCTCGTTTATTTAACATCGAAGAGATCGTTCATACGACATGGTATGTTTGTTTGGCTAATCATTCAGTCAGTGCCCTGAGTAAGGCAACGAGCTTTAATAGCGGTAATTAATATGTACTCCACCACGAAATAAGACAGCGTCGCGTATTATATTCGCTCAACTTCTCCATTTTTTACATCAATTCAGAGTACTGAATGTATCCAGCGAATTGTCAACTTTTTGTAGATTTCAAAAATTCGATTTTATCTGATTAGTCAAAATTCGATATTAGACCTTATCGTGCTGTCCCACTGACGCTAATAGTATTTAAGAGGATAGTTAAAGCATTCGCAGACTAGAGAAAAAAATCCGGTCTTGTAGATATTTGTATGAAAAATACGATGTTTGTTCTGTCTTAGTTTAATATGTATTTAAGTATGTATCTATCTATATAAATTTTCCGTTGCTTAGCACCATAACACAAGCTTTGCTAAGCTTACTTTGGGACTAGGTAAATTGGTGTGAATTGTCCCCTGATATTTATTTATTTATTTAATAAGAGAATTTAGATTTTTCCATTATTGGATTTATATATACAAACTCAAAAAGCAAATTGAGAAAATATCGATTTTTAAAGAATCGATCTTTTCGACTGATTTTTTTGTTAATCGATTTTCAGGACACCATTCGAATCGATCTTTTCTGGAAACTATTGTCATCCCTATCAACTTCATAATAACTTCTACAGCAGACATTGCTTGCTATATCATATTTACGAACATTTGTTTTTTACTTGTTTTTACTTGTTTTTTATACGACTGGATGGAAAACGAGCAAGTGGGTCTCCTGATGGTAAGAGATCACCACCGCCCATAAACATCTCCAACACCAGGGGTATTGCAGACGCGTTGCCAACCTAGAGGCCTAAGATGGGATACCTCACGTGCCAGTAATTTCACCGGCTGTCTTACTCTCCACGCCCAAAACACAACAGTGCAAGCACTGCTGCTTCACGGCAGGATTAGCGAGTAAGATGGTGGTAGCAATCCGGGCGGACCTTGCACAAGGTCCTACCACCTGCAAAAAGCGGCCGTTCGCAACTTGAGTTGCATCGGCTACCTACATGCGTAGTTTAATTTCGATACCTTTCACAAATTTCAAACATCTCCAACGAATTGTATCACTGTCAAAAACTACACAGTTACAGATGCAGTGAAAAATGCTTTGCCATCGTATTTTGTCGGTAAAGTTCGTATTTATCTTGCTGTCTCTATTTGCTTCAGTAAACTTCAGTAAGCTAATTGAGATAGCAAGATAAATACAAACTTTTCTAACAAAATACGACGGAAAAACACTGGTCATAGCTGTTTAGCAAATTTTCCATTTACTATCGAAAATCATAGTAGCTATATCCTCAGCTTTACGCGCAAACAGTGTTGAGAGGAAATTGTTTACAAGTTTTTCTTTTAATGTAATAACAAGGAAGACATTATGTTGGCTCCAAATATTAGGCAAGAGTTAGTGAAGTGATGGACATAGACAGGAATAGGCTCGTTCTGCGACTTTTTACAATGGATGCGTTTTGCGTTCTATGGTTTGGGCTCAATTGCATAACAAAGTACAAGGTATGATTGGTTTTTGGAGTCTTTTTGTATTTTTTATTTCAACTCTAAATTTGTTACTTTTACGGGTACGGGTACCGGTGGGTTTTACGGATATGTATGCATAGGAAAAATTCGTGTCTAGATTCCTGTCCAGCAGTGGTTTAGGGGTTATAGCACGCAGCACGGATTGCTGAGGACCTGGGTTCGAATCCCAGTGCTGGTCTCTTTTTCTGGTTTTTCTGTGCATCCATATCTCAGTTTGTATTTTCGAAAAGTACAAGTAAATCGCTAATACTATTAGCTTGTAATTTGTTATCCACTCAATAACGTATTAAACAGTAAAGCTTGGTTAAGATGGACCTCAATAACAGAACTGTTAAACTTGTACAGCTGGGACTCGTGCTAATACAAGAAATTTCTTTACATGAGATTCGTAGCTTCGATTTCATCGTCTTACCTCTATAATTGGGCAAACCACTTTTATTAAATATTTTCATTGCGTTTTTCCATCAAAAAAATGCAAGGACATTAAGGTATTGACTGAAAATCAGCGCTGTTGCACGTATATTGCAGGATAATATGCTAAGTTCTTTTTCGACATCATCAAATGTTTTTTGTAATTTGTGTATTGTTTTAAGAATCGAGTGTACTTTTTGGTGTCGAAAAATGTTATCTCTATGTCTATCAAATTCTATAACTGAAGAAATAACGATAATAATGGTAAAAACGTAAAGTAAATTTAATACAGAAATAACCTCTGCAGGTGGTAGGACCTTGTGCAAGGTCCGCCCGGATTGCTACCACCATCTTGCTCGCTTATCCTACCGTGAAGCAGCAGTGCTGTTTGCAGTGTACTGTTGTAATTCGGCGTGGAGAGTAAGACAGCCGATGAAATTACTGGCACTTAAAGTATCCCATCTTAGGCCTCTAGGTTGGCAACGCTGGTGTTGCAGATACCCCTACGCATACCCCTGGTGTTGCAGATGTTTATGGGCGTTGGTGATCTCTTACCATCAGGAGACCCACTTGCTAGTTTGCCATCCAGTCGAAAAAAACTCATTTTGAACCTCTAGAAATGGAACCCTTTGTAAATGAGACTGATATTAATTACCGAGTTATAACGAGTATATATATACATTTATACAGATATCTGAGACCGGACCGCAAGACGCAGAACGCATCCGGTGTGACAAGTCCCTTATCGTAATGCTGGGTGCGGTTATTGTATGACCTGTATATGTCGACCCGAAATAAACGACAACAATGTACAACCTGATAATTTGCGCTCTATGACAAATTACGTGGCATTACTGTCGTCTGTTCTGGGTTAACAAATACTCGATCATGCATTAACAGCACCAGCGATTCCGGCGGTAAAAACACAGCGACTATAATGTGTAGTTATTTGAGTGACATAAAAGCCAAATAAAATAAAAATGCACATGGGTAGCGGGACTACAAGCAAACATACCTAATGTTTCGCCGTCAATCGATTAGCAGATTTTCGTTTCGCAGAAAACGTTTCGCCGAATAACGATTCGTAGATTGATCAGTCGCAGACAGGCTTGCCAGGTGTACGGTATTATACCGAACCGTTCGGTATTTTAGCTCTGTGTTCGGTTTACCAAAATACCGAAGTATGGGCGGTTCGCTATTTTTTTCTGATATTTTTTTCTCCCTAACAAACGATTCAACTGTCAGATTTTACGCAATCGACAATCGATGTTGCTGCTTCATGCGCGTTGGACGTGTTTTCCATTATTTTTTTTGCTTATTGTTCGGTATTTATTCGAAACAGACCTGGTAACCCTGGTCGTAGATCGCTACGCAGAATTACGTTTTGCAGCAACGTTACGCAACTGAACGGCTACTACGAAATGCGAAAATCGAAGTTCGTATCGTACCGTTCCTGTCAGTCTCGTATTAAATAATTTTAGCGTAAGCGGGACGGCAAGATATGAAGTTCGAATTGTGCACTTCATAGTACAGGCCCTGATTCAGCTGGCATACGAGATAGCCGAAAAACTATTGACAGTAATTAGTTTAGCACTCAAACGTTTCATCTTTTAATAGATTCGCTTCTTTATGTCAATACCTACATGTTTTCCGTCTGTCCCACTAGTCCCATTGAGTAGTCCCATGGGACAAGTGGCACTAATATTTTAATCCCAAAAGTCCCATTACGGTTATCACAGTGTAGTTCCAAAAATCGGACTACCGTTATCCGCCCTTCTTTACTTGCTTTAGTAGGAATGTATAGAGTTTAATACCGAGATTTCATTAATGTTCAATAGGGCTAGTTTTTGAAAACACATCAGTGCAACCTACCATTCGTTTTAGTTCCATACCTACTTATACAGATTTTCGAATAGTGTTCCAACTAGAAGTATTCAAATCGGATATGGCATGGTTTAGCTCTGGCACTCACTGGCCGCTGCCGCGGCACGGAAAGGAACAGCAGGGCTACTACGAAACTCGAAGTTCGTATCGTACCGTCCCACTCGCTCTCGTATTAAATAGTATAAGTGTCAGAGGGACCGCACCACACGAACTTCGAGTTTCGTAGTAGCCCTGCTGCATCGCGTACCATCGTGGACCCTTTGTGCAACCGAATAGCGATGTCATATTGACATTCCATACATCTGCCAAAGAAATCGTAGCGAAATTGATTATGAGAAAGTACGCGATTCGGTTTCCTCGCCTGTAGGTACATTCAAGGTCATAAATACACGTAGGTACTTTACTAAAACGTCAAAAATATACAAAATAACGCTCACCTAACCATAAAGTTCGTTTTAACAAACACGCTATGACAGGATTACTATACTCGAGTCCAGAATTAGGCGAACTAGATTGACAGCTGAAAATGTTTACCACCAGACATAGCAAAAAAAAGATAGGCATAGGAATATGTCGATATAATCTTGTGTAGACACGGAATGAAAATGTTTATCACATTTGGTCTTAATTTACACTAAGGCGTCTTAATTTACATTACTTTAGGCCTAAAAGTGACTCACTGCGCGACTGCACCTAACACCATTCTGATTTAATAATTGCATTCCATCAGGAGACCCCCTTGCTCGTTTGCCATCCAGTCGAATAAAAAAAAAAGTTTTCGTAGTCATACTTCTCGCACACACAGAGTTTCCTATACCATGCACAAAACACACACATACAAACATCACGCCTGTATTCCCAAACGGGGTAGGCAGAGCACACGAAGCGTTACCGCTTCGGAGCCACTTTAAGCAATTTTAGTTTGACAAAAACGGTACAATATTATAGGTTGCAAGCCTGTCGCCTACGGTATTCGTAAACCTATATCCTCAGTCGCCTCTTACGACATCCACGGAAGAAATGGAGAGGTGTAATTCTAACCCGACACCACACAGGTATACCATACATATATACAATTATATGGGCCTCCTTCAAAATCCATAATATTCTATGTCTTACTACACTAGGACAAGATAAACCAAGAAATAATTATAAACTATTGAATAAATGAATTGAATGAATGAATTGTAATTGAATGAAATGTAAACAAAAAAAATGGAAACCAAAAGGCGGACGGCGTCCTTACCGATGTTCAACAGATTTATTTCCTTTTTCAAATAAATGAATTATTTTACTATTATTTCTAATTAAGTTTTTTTTTTATATCGATATTACAGCACTGTGGCAACATTTGTGTGTAATGAAATGAACTGTCAAGTTGGTTCGTCTAATTCTGGACTCGAGTATAACAGATCTTTGTATAATCGTCTGAACCAAAACATAAATAGGCCTACAAAGTGGCAATAAAAAACAAATACATAACACGCATTTTTCCCGCCCGTTCAATTTTGCCGATCTATTTACACACTCAAAACCAATAGCCCTATTTTTACTCCCGCTGTCGGTTAAACTTGGAATCATGTTCGCCGCGCACGCGCTTCCACAGTTGCGTAACTTCCGATCTCTTCTGTGAATCGCGAAAAAACACTAATTCTCAGAGAAAATATTGACATTGGACCTCGGCCTCCGTAAACACTATTGTCGCGCGGAATGCTGTTTCGAGGAACACAGGCGCGTAAGCGGGGCTACTACGAAATTCTAAAATCGAAGTTCGTGTCGTTCCGTCCCTCTGACACTTATACTATTTAAAACGAGAGCGAGAGGGACGGTACAATACAAACTTCGATTTTCGAAGTTCGGAGTAGGCCTTGTTTTTCTCTTTAAGGTCTCAACCCATTTACACCGTATCATACCATGACCGGAATTTCATTTGCCCGAATTTCACTGCCATACCAACGTTTGGCATAAAATATATAGAACCGTGCTGTTTTCAGGATTTTTTTAATGTCATCATATAGAATGCAGTAGGTTAGGTTAGGTTAGTTTAATATCAAGTTTGAAGAAATTACTATATCAGAAATAAATTACTTTATTGCAAATGAAAATTCTAGAAAACGATACATTCGGGCATATGAAATTCGGGCAAACGATAGAGAACCGTCGCGTGTCATGTATGCGTTTGACATTCCGTTCCTGACACGTGCCTATTACGGTCATGGCATGATACAGTGTATTGTGTACCTTTAAGGGTACGCTTGCGACGAAGCGGTGCGGAGTAGAGAAATTTTAAAACCAGATGCTTTTTTTTTTAATAAAACTTACCCGTGATTGAACCCTATTATCACCTGATGAAAAGTGAGGTTAAAGCTCCCACTGGTTCAGTAACACCACACTGAACACTGGTTTTAACGCGCGAGCCCTCGCAATCACATTCACCATCTCCTTCCTCCATTCTATGCCGATTCATTTTAAAAAAGGCGAAATAATTACTATCCCGAGTACGTTAGACGCAAGTTTCAGGGATGGATGGGATAATTATCAATGAATGCAATGACATAAGTTTAATACAGCATGTTATTTTTGATTTCCGTTAACTTTAAGTGAACAGTAATGGCAGAATAGGCGAGAACTGGCCACATCGATTCTGGAAGAAAATACTAGAGATAACATTTCTATACGTATTAGTTCCGTGCGATTAATCGATTCCGCGCGTGTGCCCTCCGATCTGCTTTTACGGAAGCGTACCCTAATGGTTTATTAGTCATGTTAAATAGTTGTCTGAGTGTACGAATTGGGTCAGTTACACTGCAGCATGTACAGTTTGGCAACAGATGTAGTGAATAATGTATTTTCATTGGGAAAAATCGAATCTCGATCGATTATTGTATTTTAAATAAGTGACATTTTCATTACATACAAATTACATAACTATCTATCTAAAATCATTTTTATGCGATCAAAAAAAAATACAATACCTACTTTTTTATACGCCGCTTATTGCGTATAATGCGTTTGTTTACCCTTTAATACTACTACCACGGCCACTGTAATGTGGTAATAATTTGACAAAAAATTATTAATCACCTAGAGAAAGCTATATGTTGAAAATAGCCTGAATGGCTTCGAGAAAAGTATGGTACGGCCGTGCCTTTTTTTTTGTTTTGCTCGACTTGGCGGGGGCACTGCCGTGCCCCCAGATTATGGTATGTACTAGTTGTTGCCCGCCGTCTCCGTCCGCGTAGAATTTGTTTATAGCTATCCCGCGGGAACTACTATCGATACCGGGAAAAACTATCCTATGTACTTCCGCGGGACAAACTATCAGTGACCTTATTTCATCTAAATCGGTTCAGCGATAGATGTGATAAGGTAACAAACAACTAAACTACGACTACAAAGGTATCTACGTAAACGAGCAAACGTGTAGTCGCCACGGGACGTAGGCAAACTCGCGGGCCACAATTCAACCAATAAATCTTTGCCACAAACCGATTATAAACGGGCAAAAAAAAAACTTTAAAGTAACTGAAACTAATCAAAACATAGTTACTTAATTGCCGTGGCAAAAAGCGAGGAAATGGTACGGGCAAAAAACGCATCTACGCCTCAGCACACAGTGATTATAGACGCCTGTCAATGCCATAAGCCTGGCACAGTCACGCCTTCGCGACGCTGCGATGATGATGATGATGATCATGATAATGAATCACGCGGTGGTAATTTCAAAAGCAGAAATACAAATCTCGTGTAAGCTTGAAACACACAGAGAGCGGTGGCGGTGGCGGTTGCAATATTATAAATGCTAGTGTGTGCGTTTGTATGTTTGTATGTTAGTCCGTCTTTCACGTCGAAGCGGAGCGACGGATCGACGTGTTTTTTGGCATAGATATAGTTTATGGGCCAGAGAGTGACATAGGCTACTTCTTATCCCGGAAAATGAACAATTTCCGAGGTGTTGGCGCGCGATAACCAAATTCCACGCGGGCGAAGCCGCGGACAAAAGCTAGCCCTGACAAAAACGCAAACTTATTTTTGATTTAATTTTACCAATGGAAGTCAAGTGGCCCTTATTTTTTTCTAGTATTTTGGAGCACCCACACTAGACATTCCCTACATACTCTACAATAGCGACTATACAGTCATCTGCATTAATATCTGCCACAGCGGAGCGTGCAAAAATATCTGGCACGTCCTAAGGCCTCTAGAAATAGACTCGCATCAGATATTTTTGCACGCTTTTTTGTGGCAGATATTGGTGCTGGTGGTTGTACAAAATAAAATAAAAAACTTCAGTTTGGGCGAAGCCGCGGTCGAATGTTACTTTAATAATTATTACACAGTTCAGGAAGAGAATAGTTAATTATTCAGGGAAAGTATAAAGCTTATTATCGTATTGTTTGTAGCCTAAAGGTTATAGGTACAACAATAAAACAATTAGGTCACATTATTCACTCCGAGGAACCGAATGAGTCACCCATTAGTATTAATGATTAGTTACTAACAACACAACCGAGAATTTCAACACTTTTGTGGCAAATGGTACCACACGCTCTTTTTACCCGACTACGGCAGGCAGGGTAATGATTTTCTTATGTAATAAAATCGAAATAAAAAGTTTATTTTGCAAATGGGCCGCAGCATACGAGTACAAGGATGTTTTGGTCTACCAGCACCCTCTGATAGATTCTTCATTGGCAAGAAAAATGCGCTTACAACAGGGTTCACACAATTAAATATGTTCAATATTTACTTTCGTTCACAGAAATAAACATGAAAAACAAAAGAGACTCTATTAAATTTTAATCATATTTAAATACTTCTACAAACAGAAAATTATTTCAACAACACAAACCGAAAATAATCAATATCAATAACTAATTGATGTCAAATGTTGTTACTATTTTTTAACTTATTTCGATGGAACGAGGAAAAATAAATATATATATCTTTAAAAGACCTAGTAAAAAGCGATTTAGTGTGATAATGTGGCAATGATGATGAAGATAATGACCTGACAAAACCTGCAGTGTGGTGCATCTTCTTATTAATTTAATAAAGAAACAGCTTTATTCTCAAGGTCTACAGCAGAGATGGGTATTAATCGATTAATTTTTTAATCAACTAATAAATCGATTGAACAATCATTCATCACAACATTAATCACGATTAAATTAATCGACGGAGTATTCGAATAACGATTAAACGATCATCATTTTAATCGACTACACGATTAAATCTCGATAAAAAAATGGAACACGCACGTTAGAAAAATTAAATATGTCTTGTCATGTGTTGTTCATTTAGTTAGAAAATCATTCTAGTATGTATGCTGTGTGATATTTATTAAAAATGAAATTTATTTATTCCTGATTTTAATCGAGAGAATATTAACCTAACTAATTGATTTAAATTGTAGTCGCTTGTAATTAATAGACAATTAATTGAATCGTGACTAAATTAATTGAAAGTCTTACAACTAAGATTAATCAATCGTCATTTTTAATCGTTAATCACGGTTGACTAGGTCTCTGGTCTACAGATTTGTAAAGCTCAGCAGGCCCAATTCACCGATTCAAAGTAAAATTTCACTTTTAGAGAACTAGATAGAAAAATAAGTTACTGATAAGAATAAAACTTATATAACAAGCTTTTTTTTCATATCTGTACTTGCATTGTTGTCATCAAACTTTATGTATACCAGATATCAAGTTAATCCGACTATTGTAACAAAAAACAACAAAAACATTTTATGTAAAATATATCATTATTATTACTAAGCTTTTTTTGCTGACTGTTCTTTTTGTAGACTGTACTTGCATTGTCATCTAAACTACATTTCCGTACCAAATTTTAAGCCAATTTCATTAACCATTGAGGAGTTCCCTCTAGCGGAAGACGATCCTGGCTGGACTACCAGGATGTCACTGTCATATTATTGCATTGTCATCCAACTTACATGTGTACCAAATTTCAGGTCAATCGGACCACTGGCCAAAATGCAACTTGCAAGATTAGACCCAAACAAAAAAAACAAAAATTAAAAAAAAAAGCTAGTTTTTTATTAGGTAAGTAAAACAAATCCAGTAAAGAACTTCAAAATCGCTATAAGCTACACATAGTGTGGCATTTAGATTTGTCCATTGGCTTTCCTTGCATTCCTCTAATAATAGCCCATTATC